>NW_027512559.1:0-300000 GCF_048772815.1 Callospermophilus lateralis
CATGGGACCCTTGGAAGCAAGTGTTAGGACAAAGTGGTTGCCACGGCAGTGACCTCATTCAGTTCCCGAAGAAATGACCTTCCTAACTTCCTTGGTGATGGAACTCTCTGAACTTGTGACCCAAGTAGCCAGGCACCCAGAGCCAGTCCCAGTCACAGTTCCAGTGGGCTCACTTGTTGGATTTACCAAGGACAGCGTCAGTCATTCTTGGTACCTACTGATGTGAGGATGGCCAAATGCCAGGAGTGCTCTGAAGAGGGGCCTTTTCTGAGAAAGCAGGTAGTGGCTCAACACTGGCTCCTGACAACTTCACAGAGTTGGCCAAGGTGACCAGATCTGAGGCAGGACAGGCCATTTCGGGAGAACACAGTATGGCCCACAAGTCAGAGGACATTCCGGATAGTCACAGACCTACTTGGGGGAAGAAGTTGAATTTGTGAGTTCGGGTGGGGTTTGTGGTTTTGTCTCATGTTCTCAGAATAGGTAGGAAAGGAGGTTTGTTTGGTTTGGAATTATCTGATTCTTCTAAGTCCTTTGACAATGCGAGTTTTTCTATGTCTGTGTATCCCACTGTGTTAGTGGTTGTAGACATTAGAAAAGAGAATGCATCAATGGATGTGTCCTGTCTAGTAGAAAGCTTCCCAGCATTCATCCTGCCCAATTTATGAATGGACTGTGGCTTGCCTTATGGATGGGCAACACCTGCAATCTTCCTAAGTTCCTGATTTCTTACTCAATTCTGGTCACTCTCAAGAATAGACTCATGGTTGTGTGTCCAAGATATGTACCACCTCCAAGGTCTGTGAAATGGCCATGTACTGGATAGCTGAATGGAATGGCCGAGCATCTCAGAAAACTCAGATAGCAGTGTGACCAGGAATATCTCAGTGGAGAAACCCTGCTTTGGGCCTTATGCATACATATTTTTCTGTTGCCCTGAATGTCAGGAAGGTGTTTTCCTCAGGCCAAAACTTTTGGAAGCCTTAACAAAAGACTTTTCAATTGGAAATAAATGTGCATCTCCTGTGGCTCTTTGCTTAATTGCTTTGGAAAGGGATGTGTCTGAATCAGCCTCTTGGCCCTGTGTGAGGCTGTGGCTTAGATTCTATGCACCTTATGGATCTAAAGAAAGATTCCATATGTGCATCCAAAACCAAAATGGCTAAAAGTAGAGTCATTGTGGATGAAGTCTCTTGCCTTCCTCTGGTAGGGCACTTACTTCCATCAAGGAAGAATAGGGATCCTTTGTGTCAAATGGGTTCTTCAAAGCTCTGCAGTGGCTTGCCCATAGTTCTTGTGGTTTCT
The DNA here is from genome assembly GCF_048772815.1 of Callospermophilus lateralis. NCBI lineage: Eukaryota > Metazoa > Chordata > Mammalia > Rodentia > Sciuridae > Callospermophilus > Callospermophilus lateralis. The sequence continues at coordinate 1,306 of NW_027512559.1, forward strand.
CATGCGTCCAATTCCCAAAAAGAATTTAAACCCCTCAGTCAGTAGGCCTCAAATTGGAGAAGTGGAGCAGTATAAATGTCAGGCCTATTTGATCACTCCTGGTTCATAGGAAGGGTGTCCAGGCAAACGTGACTTTAGGCAAATGAGGGACAAGGAAGCTTATTTTGGACACTGTCTTGGCCTGTGCCCTCATGGAAACCTCCAGCCAGAGGTTATGATGAGTGTCTATATGGAAGAAGATGAGGGTCATGTGGGAGTGTTTAGGTTTTAATTGTGAGAGATTACTGGTTCAACCTGGGTTGAATTCTGGTGTGATTCCCCTTAGAGACTCAGTTCTTGAACTGACCTCAGAGAAGAATTGCCATGAATTGTGTTAAGATTTTCGGAGGCAACGCATGAGAGTCGCCATTGGAAGCTGTGATCTAGTCCCAGGGGGACTTTCCACAGTTCACTGGGACTCTCAGCCAGAGAATCACATAATTTTATTCTGAAAGACATGGCAGCCACAATTGAGAGTCAAAACACACATGGACCTCACATTTTAGACCTCAATGGGCCTGGCTTCAAGTGACGTTTTGGCCACTATTTGGGAAGCCTTGCCTGTGAGAGTTCTCCAGAGCTTTCATTAAAATGAGATTCCTCACCATTTAATGGTTTCTGAATAATTGAAACCCACAATGCCTCCAACTTCATCCTTGAAAATGGTTACATAAATATCATGAAATTTTTAAAATTACCATGACCAGGTGGCACTGGAGAACCTTTGGATGTCCTGTTGCTGATCATGAGTATACCAGAGAGTGCCTAGATTGACTGGGTTTCTTTAACATGGTGTAGAACACAGATGCCAGTAAGTTGGAGTCTGCTGAGAAGTGGACCTAGAGCAGTGGTGGGCAGGTGTGTGATAAAACATCAGTGGTACGGCCATGAGGATCTAGCATTGGATTCCAAATGCCTTGTGACTGACATGGTGCAGGCAGCAGACCCTTCTATGTAAAGGCATCTTGTTATATGCAGAGGTTTCGGGGCAATGTTCAGAATCAGGTTGCTATGGTCAAGGGGGAAAGCTATCTGGATAGAAGCCTGGTTGGTGCATTCTCCTGCAGACACTGACCCACCACACGTGACAGAACTCCCTCCAGCACTGTGTCCCAGATAAACTCGTTGTATTTCATGAAGCAAACACCAAACTCCCAGTGCAGCAGCAAGAAACACAACGAAAAGTGGATCATGACCAAATTGCTTCACAGTCCAAACGGGGAGACACTTAGCCCCCAGTGGCCACAGTTTACCTGCAAAGAGAGAAACCAGCACTGCTGCCTCATGTTCATTGAAAAATAAGATGCCATGTCCTCCAGGTCACATAGATGCAGACCCAGTTTTGATGGTCTCACTAGAAAGAAGCTAAAGCTCCTGAAAACAACATATATTTCAAGTGCCCAAACTCAGAGGCATTTCTCAAGAAGTCTTTAGGCCAGCAGAGCTCCATGTTTGTGGAGTGTTTATCCTGTCCCTTACTTTTGGAAACTCCTCTACCACCTCCAAGGTTGTGAATTTCTGAGGATTTTTCATTGAATATATGTATTCACACATTTTCTAATTCTTCTCCTCTAATTGTGTCTTTCTTGGTGCGAAGGTAATGTCAAGGCATTTTTCTGGATGAGAGTGGGAAGATTTTTGTGTAGCATATATTTACATACACATTGGATTCATTTTCCAAATTTCCATTAGAAATACTGAATCCATGACACTAACCACTACATTACTAGACTCTGACTACTAATCCTAATATGATGGAGAATAAAAACCCAAACAGAATAGAAATATAAGCAGTTCAGAGGATGCATGTTGTATAGTGGGACTTGCCTTTTGCATTATATAGGGTAGGAGTTATAAATCTAGTCAATTTTCTGTTGAAATATTTCTCCATGTATTTCTAAAGTTAACAAATATGTGAATACCTGACTCCCTTTCTCTGCAGCCTATTCAGCACATGTAATTTTATATGCACATATAGAATCCTACCTGGAATCACACGTACATTCTTGTGAGATGGCTCACTTGGCAGATACAAATTGTTAGAATAGTTCACTCTTCCTAAATGATGCTGGAACTGAAAATTCAACCAATGGGTGAGCTTCCTGGTTGAACAACTATACACAAAAACCCATGTTCAGTAAAATAAATATTTCTGATCTGTGGATGATATATATTTCATGGTGAATTTCAATTGGCATATATATTCCTACTTTTTAAAGTCTGTTTGTGTGTGTGTGTGTATACATACTCTCCAGATTTTTCAAAATATGAAATATGTGTCTTATTATACACTCCCTAAAATAATTCATATTCATGTATGTGGATTTTTAATCAACTTTTCACTAGATTATTCCCAGGAATATTCACACACCTGAAAAACATATTTGTTTCCTCGTACTGAGAACTATCTTCAGTGAATGGTGCATACAAATCCTTGTATTTCTGCAGTAACTTACCCAGTTTAACATCAATGCAAATAGATTTCTATGGGACATGATGTGTATTTTGAAATTCATTTTTATTCAACACTGGTACATTGCAATTTCTTCCGTTTATGCACATCATAAAATATATATTTCATCTAGAAATTCAAAAATTAATAGGCATTTGTTTCATTTTCAATCACTTCCTGCTTCAGAACACATGTATAACTCCATATTTCTTGACTGATCTTTTCATGAGGTTTCTTTTTCGATTTCCTTAATCATTTTTGAAGCAAAACTCACACACTCTTCATGATGAACCATAACCCTGATATTACCATTAGATGTATATTTGGTTTTAATGAATGTATATATATCAATATAAGATTTCCTCTATGTTTTCATTTATCAATTCAATCCATTATTCAAAGTTGGAACCAGTAATACTATTTATTCACAGTATGGTCTATTCATGCATTATCTCTATATTCATAGACACAGGGTACACCTATTTGTACCCCCAGTACTAACTTATACGTCTTCACAATATTGCTCCCAGAAATGGTGGAAGAAATACTCATGTCACCTGATCTACATGTACATGTTATCACAGTAATATTCTGGAAACAAAATGCAAAGGTCACAGTTATGATTGTACCAAAACCTAAATGAAAAGTGAGCATGGATTACTAAAAATATTCCTGTCCAGGTTGCTACCGCTCTCAAATGTCAATCCTATTGGTGACTATATATTTGTTTCCTCCTAAGATTATATATTCAACCTCAAGCCTGTTGAAAATGTGTAATCCTATCACTCACTTTATACTTTGCCTGATATCCTAATGTCTCTATTGATTTCTGCTTTCCTAAATATTTTCCCAGTTTATCATTTTGACTGACTCTTCACATGTGCTGACATTTAAATTCACTTTCTAACCGAAACCCAATTGCTAAAAACATTTCCTCCAAAACCTATAATCACTATTCTTTCTAAACCTACCGACACTTTTCCTAATCCTACGGACTATAGCTTTTTGACTGGATATTCTCGTGACATTCAATCATCCAAGGTACAAGGTCCTATGACATTGTATATGGATTTATTTAAGACATCTGTGCAGAACGTAAGTCAAAGCTAAGTATCCCAATTAAAGGCCCAATGCCCTTCTGGGCTTCAAATTTTACCTAGATTTCTGTTTTCATACTTATATTTCACCTAAATATTCTTGTAAATATCGCACATTCCCAATACCATTATTCATCGCTCAGAATGATTCTTAATCCAAATCGAACCTGTTATTAAGCCTAACCAAACACTGTTCCCTCAATCTAACTTTACAGAAGAGCAGCGACAGAGTTGGTCTTACAATACAGGAATGTAGGGGATCTTCCAGATGCTGAGATCCTCAAAGTTTTAAGCAGAAACGATCCCTGGAGAAGATATAGGCAGCTATGAAGGACCTGAGAGAGCAAAAGTCATCTTCCATGGCAAACAACGCACTCAGGATGAAGCATTGTGTCTGAATCAGCCTCTCTTTTCTTAATGTAGAGAAGAGGGACCAAACCAGGCCTGTGTGGAGAGCTGTTCCCGGATTCCTATGGTTGATATACCATTCTAACTGTTGAAACTGTCTCGGGAAGTAGGGGCAGCCTCCACCTCATGGGAACCTTGCAATCACCTGTTAGGACAAAGTGGTTGCAAAGGCAGTAAAGTCACTCAGTTCCTGAATGAAGCGACCTACCTCACTTCCTTGGTGAAGAAACTCCCTGACCTTGGGCTCCAGGAAGACAGAGAATACCAAGACCTTGTCACAGTTCCAGTGCCAGTGGGCTCCATTGTTTGGAAAAACCAAGGATAGACTAAGTATTCCTTGGTACCAACTGATATGAGGATTTCAAATGCCAGGAGAGCTCTGAAGAGGGGCCTTTCCTGAGAAAGCAGGTAGTGGTTCACCGCGACCAGATCTGAGACAGGACAGGCCTTTTGGGGGAACATAGTATGGCCCACCAGTCAGAGGACACTCCAGATAGTCACAGACCTACTTGAATGAAGGAGGTGCGTTTGCGCGTGTGTGTGTGATTTTGTGGTTTAGTCTCTTCTTATGAGAATAGGTAGGAAAGGCGGTTTGTTTGGTTTGGAGTGGACTGCTTCTAGTAAGTCGTTTGACAAGGCGATTTTTTGCATGTCTTTGTAACCCACTGTGTTCGTGGTTGTAGACCTTAGAAAAAAGAATGCATCAATGTGTCCTGTCTAGTAGAAATCTTCCCAGCATTCATCCTGCCCAATTTAGGAGTGGACTGCCCCTTGCCTTATGGATGGGCAACACCTGCAATCTTCCTAAGTTCCTGATTTCTTCCTCAATTCTGGTCACTCTCAAGAATAGGCTCATTGTTTTGTGTCCAAGATATGTACCACCTCCAATCTGAGTGACATGGCCATGTACAAGATAGATGAAGGGAATGGCGAGCATCTCAGAAAACTCTAATATCAGTGTGTCCAGGAAAGTCTCAGTGGATAAACCCTGCTTTGGGCCTTTTGCTATTCTTCTGTTGCCCTGAATGTCAGGAAAGTCTTTGCCTCAGGCCATCCCTTTGTGAATCCTGAAGAAAACAGCTTTCAAATGGAAATAAATGGACATCAACTGTGGCTCTGTGCTTAATTGCTTTGGAAAGGGATGCGTCTGAATCAGCCTCTTGGTCCTATGTGAGGCTATAGCTTAGATTCTCAGCACCTGATGGATCTAAAGAAAGATCCCATGTGTGCATTCAAAACCAAAATGGCAAAAAGATCAGTAAATGTGGATGAAGTCTCTTGCCTTCCTCTGTAAGGTTCCTGACCTCCATCAAGTGAGATTAGGCATTCTTTGGGTCAAATGAGTTCTTCAAAGCCCTGTGGAGGTCATTAACAGGTGGCACTGGAGAACTCTTAAATGGTCTGTTGCTGATCATGAGTATACTAGCCAGGGCCTTTATTGACTGAGTTTCATAAAAATTATCTAGAACAGCAATGCCAATAAGTTGGAGCCTGCTGAGTAGTGGACCTAGAGCAGTAGTGTGTGATAAAATATCTGTGGTGGGACCATGTGGATCTGCTATTGACTTCCAAATGGCTTGTGACTGACATGGTGCAGCCAGCAGACCCTTCTATGTAAAGGCATCTTGTATATGGAGAGGTTTCAGGGTAATGTTAAGAATCAGGTTGCTGAGGTTAAGGGGACAAGCTATCTGGTATTGAAGCCTGGTTGGTACATTCTCCAGCAGAACGTGACCCACAACACGTGACAGAACTTCCTCCAGCACTGTGTTCCAGTTGAACTCATTGTATTTCGTGAAGCAAATACCAATGTCCCAGTTCAGCAGCAAGAAACACCACAAAAGTTGGAGGATGAACAAATGGCTTCAGAGTCCACATGGGGTGACACTTAGCCCCCAGTGGCCACAGTTTACATACAAAGAGAGAAATCAGCACTGCTGCCTCAGGATCATTGGAAAATAAGAAACCAAGATCTTCATGTCACATAGATACAGACCCAGCTTTGATGGTCTCACTAGAAAGGAAGCTAAAGCTTCTGACAAACACATATATTTCAAGTGCCCACCCTCAGAGGCAGTTTCTCAAGAAATCTTTTGGCCAACAGAGCTCCATGTTTGTGGAGTGTTTACCCTGTCCCTTACTTTTGGAAACTGCTCTACAACCTCCAAAATTGTGAACTTTTGAGCATATTCCACTACAGATATATATTCACAGATTTTCTACCTCTTCTCTTCTAATTGTGTCTTATTTGGGGTGAAGGTAATTTCAAGGCATTGTTGTGGATGAGAGTTGGAAGATTTTTTTGTAGCACATATTTGCATACACATTGGATTCATTTTCCAATTTTCCATTCGAAATACTGAATTCCTGACACTAACCCATAACCTACTAGAATCTGACTACTAATCCTAATATGATGGAGAACAATAACCCAAACAGAATAGAAATCCAAGAAGTTCAGAGGAGGCATGGTGTATAGTTGAACTTGCCTTTTGCATTATATAGTGTAGGAGTTATAAATCTAATCAATATTTTGTTGACATAGTTGTCCATGTGTTTTTAAATTTAACAAGTATTTGAATTCCTGTCTCCGTTTGTCTGTAGCCTATTCAGCACATGCATTTTTATATGCACATATAGAATCCTACCTGGTATCAAATGTACATTCTTGTGAGGTGGCTGACTTGGCAGATACAAATTATGAGAAGAGATCACTCCTCCTAAACGCTGTTGGAACTGAAAATTTAACCTAAGGGGGAGCTTCCTAGTTGAACAACATTATACACAAATCCATGTTCAGTAAATTAAATATTTTTGGATCTTTGGACGATATGTATTTCTACATCAATTTCAATTGGCATATATATTGCTACATTTCAATGTCTCTGTGTGTATATGTGTTTGTTTGTGTGTGTGTGTATATATATATATATATATATATATATATATATATATATATATACTCTCCAAATTTTTAAAAATATGAAATACTTCTGTATTCTTTTACACACCCTAAATTCATTCATATTCATGTATGTGGATTTATAATAAACTTTTCACAAGATTATTCTCAGAATTATTCATCCACCTGAAATACATATTTGTTTTCTAGTACTGACAAGTAACATCAGTGAATGGTGCATACAAATCCTAATATTTCTACAGTAACTGACCCAGTTTAACATCAATCCAAGTAGATTACTATGGGACATGATGTACATTTTGACGTTCATTTTTATTCAACACTGGTACTTTACTATTTCTTCAGTTTATTCACATCATAGGATATGTATTTCATCCACAAGTTAGCAAAATTATTTGCATTTGTGTCACTTTCAATCACTTTCTACTTCAGAACACATGCATTCCTCTATGTTTCTTGACTGGTCTTTTCATGAGACTTCTTTCAAAACACATTATTTTCCTTTTCCATTCTCACTTTTGAAGCAGATCTCACACACCTTTCATGATAGAATATAACCCTAATATTACCATTAGATGTATAACTCATTGGAATGAATGATTCTATATCAATATAAGATTTCTTATATATTTTCAGATATCAATTCTAGCAATCCATTATTTGAAGTGGAATCAGTTATATTATTTATTCACAGTATTGTCAATTCATGAATTACTTCTATATTCATAGACACAGGGTACACCTCTTTGTACCCCCAATACTAATTTATTTTTTTTTATTTTGCATTCTTTCTTAAAGTATTTTTATATTATTTTCAACAACATTTGAAACAACAGGATTTTCTAAATAGACTTGTCTTTAGCATACCCACATGAAAAAATATAATTCTATTTCATATCCCTTTGTGGGATAATGTGGGTTTTTTGTACTGAAAAAATGCTAGGAATATTAGAATATATGATCCGTTAGCCAACTTTGTTTGTTTGTTTGTTTGCTTTTGCAAAGCTAGGAATTGAACCCTAGTAGTAACTAGTAATTCTACTCATTCAGAAAAGTTAGTGTGTCATTTTATTGAAATAACCATACTGGATATAAAATAGATACACATGTGATACAATAGATTGCATGGTATATAAATTTGTATCTCAGTAAAGCTGTAATTAAAATAAAATTTAAAGTATTGAAATTCAGGCAAAGGATAGGAAAGATATTTGTGTCTGTTTTTCAGAAGTTTATTGTCATCCATTTAAAAAATCTTTTAAAAGAGATTGCATTTGAACAAAAGGTATTGTTTAGTGTGCTTTCTCTGTATTCTTAGTGGTTCTTCACTATTACTATTTTATTCACACCCTCTTAATTTCTTATTGTTGAGCCAATTCTGCATCTAAATGTAGTGGCAAGATATATTCAGGAGTCTGGTGCAATAGTGCATGCCTGAAATCCCAGCTACTAAGACCCTTTCTCAAAACAACAAAAAAGTAGTGGGGGTGGGGAGCATGGATGTAGTTTAGCAGTCAAGTGCTTTCCGAAGCATGTGGAGGCCCTGGGTTCTATCTGCAGCACCGCAAAAGCAAAACAAACAAAAGACGTATTCCAGAGATTTTGATTATTTCTGCAGGAGACATGCAGTCAAGACTAAGTAATTTGAAACAGGAGTGGCACAAGAAGTGGAAGATAAAGTATCAATTTTTTTTTCTTTTTTTTTTTTTGGTTAGAATTAGTTCACTTTGCATTCCTTGCGTATGCGCCTCTACCTTTGGAACCACATTGGTAAAAGTTTATGTAAGAATTGTTTGTTGGCATATCCTAGAGTGCTCAATTTATACGTCTTCAAAATATTGCTCCCAGAAATTGTGGAAGAAATACTCATGTCACCTGATCTACATATACATTTTATCACAGTAATATTCGGAACACAAAATGCAAAAGTCACACTTATGATTGTACCAAAGGCTAAATAGAAAGTGAACCTGTATTATTAAAAACATTCATGTCCAGGTTGCCTAATACTCTCAAATGTCAATCCTATTGGTGACTACATATTTGTTTCTTCCTAAGATTATATATTGAAACTCAACCCTGTTGATAATGTCTAATCCTATCACTCACTTTATATTTTGCCTGATTTCCTAATGTCTCTATTGATATCTGCTTTCCTACATATTTTCCCCAGTTCATCATTGTGACTCATTCTTCACATGTGCTGACATTTACATTCATTCTCTAACCGAAACCCTATTACTAAAGAACTTTTGGTCCAAATCCTATACTCACTCTTCTTCCTAAACCTACGGACTATATTCCTAATCCTACTGACTATCCCTTTTTGACTGGATGTTCTCTTCTACATTCAATCATCCAAGTAAAGGTCGGTCGAGTGTCAGAAGAGGAGACCACCAAGAATCTATCTCATGTAACAGCAAAAAGTTTATTGGGGGTCCAGCATGCTGGGGCTCAGAGTTCACTTGAAAAGAGTAGAGAGCCCTGAGAACAGCTTAAGCAGAGGTTAAATACTTTCCCTTGCGAGTGCAGGGAGGGAAGTTTATTGATGTGTCAGGGCGAGTGGTCAATTTGCATGCAACCTGGTGAAGGAGTACATTCTGCAGTTTGACAGTTGGGGACAGCACATTCTGGGAACAAGATTGGCAAACATTTCTCAAGATTTCAACAGTGTTTTGTTAAGCGTACAGAAAAACAGGAAGTGACAACTACATATTTTATTAACCTTTCATTCGACACTTCTTTTTCTGGTTACTTTTAATCATAAAAATGATCATTGGGGGGTGTCACATTCTATGTCTGCTAGTGGGGTATTACCATTAGTTTAACTTGTCCAATTTGAGCTTGGAGAAAATAAATTACATGGTTGAGCAAGCAGGGTTTAATAGTTAGCAATAATATGAGGATTATTATTGGACCGGCCAGCCGACAAGACAAGACAATAAAGACAAGACAAGACAATAAAGACAGGATATGGAAGTCCAACACTGAGACCAGGACTTAGTTGTTGGCAGAACCCGATCGGTTGGCAATAACGAATCTGAAACAAAATATCACTGAGTCATGGAGACTATTGTTCCTCAATTTTCTGAGTCCTCTATGACGTCACCCAGGGACTTGGCCTGTGGCTCTGTGACATGACTGTCAGCCATCGTTGGAGAGAGCTCACGCTCTTCATTGACATCAATTTTGCCAAGCCCTGACCTGAAACCTGACCAGAAAGAGGCACCTTACTTACCCTGAGAGGAGTTTGTTGGGGTCTCTTGTCCACCGCTGCCGGATCTCAGTGGAACCTCCATATGTAAAGGTCCGGTGACAATCGGGGGAAGAGACCACCAAGAGACTGTCTCATGCAAAAGCAAAGGGTTTATTGGGGGTCCAGCATGCTGGGGCTCAGAGCTCACTTGAATAGAGCAGAGAGCCCAGAGAACAGCTTAAGCAAAGCTTATATATTTCCCTTGGACAGGGCAGGGGGGTAAGTTTATTGATGGGTCCGGGCGAGTGAGCGGTTTGCGTGCAACCGGTTGAGGGAGTACATTCTGCAGTTTGGCAATTGGGGACAGCACATTCTGGGAATAAGATTAGCAAACAGTTCTCAATATTTCAAAAGTGTTTTGTTAAGCATACAGAAAAACAGGAAGTGACAAGTACTTATTTTATTAACCTTTCACTGCGAACTATACTTTGCCAGAATTCCTAATGTCTCTATTGTGTTTGTTAAAGTTCATTTTTATTCAAACCTGGTACGTTATTATTTCTTCAGTTCATGGACATCATAAGATATTTCCTTTCATTCACAAGTTCACAAATTTATAAACTTTTGGTTCACTTTCAATCACTTCCTCCTTCGGAAGACATATGTTCCTCCATGTTTCTTGACTGGTCTTTTTACTAGACTTCTTTCTAAACATATTATTTTCGATTCCATAATCATTTTTGAGGCAAAACTCACACACTATTCATGATAAATGATAACCCTAACATTACAATTAGATATATAACTGGTTGGAATGAATGTATGTATATCAATATAAGATTTTCTATATATTTTCAGATATCAATACAATCCATTATTTAAATATGGAACCAGTTATATAATTTATTCACAGTATGGTCTATTAATGCATCATCTCTATATTCATCAAAACAGGGTAAACCTAATAGTATCTCCAGTACTAATTTATAAGTTTTCAAAATATTGCTCACAGAAATGGTGAAAGAAATACTCATGTCACCTTAGCTACATATACATATTATCACACTAATATTCTGGACACAAAATGCAAAGGTCACACAGAACATAATTTAAGCTAAGTATCCCAATCAAGGGCCCAAAGTCCTTCTGGGCTTCAAATATTACCTAGATTTCTGTTTTCATACTTATATTTCACCTCCATGTTCTTGTAAATATCACAGGTTCCCAATATCATTATTCATCCAGCAAAATGATTCATAACCCAAATCGAACATGCTATTAACCCTAACCATTCTGTAAACTGAGATTGTTCACTCAATCTCACTTTACAGAAGAGCAGGGACAAAGTTAGTATTACAATACAGGAAGTTAGGAGATCTTCCACCTGCTGAGTACCTCAAAATCCATGCAGAAATGATCCCTGGAGAAGACGTAGGCAGCTATGAAGGACCTGAGACAGCAAAAGTCATCTTCCTTTGCAAACAACCCGATCAGGATGAAAGGATGTGTCTGAATCATCCTATCTCTTCTTAATGTAGGGAAGATGTATGAAACCAGGCATGTGTGGAGAGCTGTTCCCAGGTGCCTATGTTTCTATACCATTCTAACTTGTGAAAGTGTCACAGGAAATAGAGGCAGCCTCCTTTTCCTGAGACACTAGGAAGCAACTGTTAGGACAAAGTGGTGGCCAAGACAGTGGCCTCATTCATTTTCTGAAGAAAGTGACCTCACCTCACTTTTTTCATGATGGAACTCTCTGAATTTTGTGATCCAGGAAGCCAGGCACCAAGAGCCAGTACCAGTCCCAGTCCAAGTGGGCTCACTTGTTTGGATTTACCAAGTAAAGAGTCAGTCTTTCTTGGTACCTACTGATGTGAGGGTGGTCAAATGCCAAGAAAGCTTTGAAGAGGGTCCTTTCCTGAGAGGGCAGGAAATGGCTCACCACTGCCTCCTGAAAACTTCACAGAATTGGCCAAGGAGACCAGATCTGAGACAGGACCGGCCATTTCTGGGGAACATTCTATGGCCTACTCGTCAGAGGACACTCCGGATAGTCACAGACATACTTGGGGAAGGAGGTGACTTTGTGTGTGTGGATGTCAGTTTGTGGATTTGTCTCATATTCTGAGAATAGGTAAAAAAGGAGGTTTGTTTGGTTTGGAGTGGACTGTTTCTAGTAAGTCATCTGACAAGGAGACTGTTTCTATGTCTGTGTATCCCACTGTGTCCTTAGTTGTAGATATTAGAAAAGAAAATGGCTCACTGGGTGTGTCCTGTCTAGTAGAAAGCTTCACAGCATTCATCCTGCCCAATTAATGAATGGACTGAGGCTTGACTTATCCATGGGCAACACCTAGTATCATCCTAAGTTCTTGAATTCTTCCTGAATTCTGGCAACTCTCCAGAAAGGCTCATGGTTTTTTGTCCAAGATATGTACCACCTCCAAGCTCTGTGACATGGCCATGTACTAGTTAGCTGAAAGGAATGGCGAGCACACCAGAAAACTCAGATATTGGTGTGACCAGGAAAGTCTCTATGGTGAAACCTGGCTTAGGGCCTTTTGCTTAACTATTGTTCTGTTGCCCTGAATGTCAGGAACCTCTTTGCCTCAGGCCACGCCTTTATAAAGCCAGAAGAAAACAATTTTCAAATGGAAATGAATGGGCATCACCTGTGCCTCTTTGATGAATTGTTTTGGAAATGGTTATGTCTGAATCAGACTCTGGGCCCTGTGTGAGGCTGTGGCTTAAATTGTCAGCACCTCTTGCTGATCATGAGTGTACCTGACAGTGCCTTGATTGACTGGGATTTATGAAAATGGTGTAGAACAGAGATGCCATTAAGTTGGACCCTCCTGAGTAGTGAGCCCTGAGCTGTGGTGTGCAGGTGTGTGATAAATCTTCTGTGGTTGCGCCATGTGGTTTTGCCATTGAATTCCAAATGGTTTGTCACTGACACGGTGCAGTGACCAGACACTTATATGTAAAGGTGTCTTGTTAAATGGATAGTTTTCAGGGCAATGTGCAGAATCAGGTTGCTATGGAGAAGGGGGCAAGTTATGTGGGAATGAAGCCTGGTTGGTGCATTCTCTTGTAGACCCTGAAAAACCACAAATGACAGAACTCCCTCCAGGACTGTGTTCCAGTTGAACTCCTTGTATTTTGTGAGGCAAATACCAAACTCTCAGTGCTGCAGCAGGAAACTCTACGAAAATGGAGGATGAACAAAAGGCTTCACAGTCCACACAGGGAGACACTTAGACCCCAGTGGCCACAGTTTACATACGAAGAGAGAATTCAGCACTGCTGCCTCATGTGTATTGGAAAGCAAGAAAGAATGTCCTCCAGGTCACATAGATGCAGACCCAGCTTTGATGATCTCACTACAAAGGAAGCTAAAGCTACTGACAACATATATTTCAAGTGCCCATCCTCAGAGGCAGTTTCTCTAGAAGTCTTTAGGCCAGCAGACCTCCATGTTTGTGGAGTGTTTACCCTGTCCCTTACTTTGGGATACTCCTCTACCACCTCCAAGTTTGTGAACTCCTGAATATTTTCCATTCCAGATATGTATTTACAGATTTTCTAACTCTTCTCCTCTAATTGTTTCTTATTTGGCGTGAAGGTAACGTCAAGGCATTGTTCTGGATGAGAGTGGGAAGATTTTTGTGTAGCACATATTTGCATACACATTGGATTCATTTTCCAATTTTCCATTCCAAAGACTGAATCCCTGACACTAACGCATACCCTACCAAACTCTGACTACTAATCCTAATATGATGAAGAAAAATAACCCAAACAGAATAGAAATACAAGCACTTCTGAAGAGGCATGGTGTATAGTTGGACTTGCCTTTTGCATGATAAAGTGTAGGTGTTATAAACCTAGTCAATTTTTCATTGAAATAGTTCTCCATGTGTTTTTTTTCCTTTAATATTTATTGTTGGTTCTACAAAACATTACATAGTTCTTGACATGTCATATTTCACACTTTGATTCAAGTAGGTTATGAACTTCCATTTTTCTTCATATACAGATTGCAGTATCTCATCAGTTACACATCCACTATTTTACATATTGCTATACTAGTGTCTGTTGTATTCTGCTGCCTTTCCTGTCCTCTACTATCTCCCATCCCCTCCCCTCCAATCCTCTCTCTCTACCCCATCTATTGTAATTCATTTCTTCCACTTGTTTTTGTCCCCTTTCACCTCACTTCATCTTGTATTTAATTTTGTATAACCATGAGGGTTTCCTTCCATTTCTATGTAATTTTCCTTCTCTTTCCTTTTCCCTCCCACCTCTCACCCCTGTTTAATATTAATCATCTTCTCATGCTCTTCCTCCCAACTCTGTTCTTAGTTACTCTCTTTATATCAAAGAAAACATTTGGCATTTGTTTTTTAGTGATTGGCTATCTTCACGTAGCATAATACGTTGTAATGCCATCGATTTCTCTGCAAATTGTATGATTTTGTCATTTTTTAATGCAGAGTAATACTCCATTGTGTATAAATGCCACATTTTTTTTAATCCATTCATCTATTGAAGGGCATCTAGGTTGGTTCCACAGTCTTCCTATTGTGAATTGTGCTGCTATGAACATAGATTTATCAATGTCCCTGTAGCATGCACTTTTTGGGTCTATAGGGATTAGACCGAGAAGGGGAATTGCTGGGTCAAATGGCGGTTCCATTCCCAAGTTTCCAAGAAATCTCCATACTGCTTTCCAAATTTGCTGCACCAATTTGCAGTCCCACCAGCAATGTACAGGTGTACCCTTTTTCCCACATTCTCGCCAGCACTTGTTGTCGTTTGACTTCATAATGGCTGCCAAGCGTACTGCAGTGAGATGGTATCTTAGGGTGGGTTAGTTTAGCATTTCTCTGAATGCTCGAGATGGTGAGAATTTTTTGATGTACTTATTGATTGATTGTATGTCCTCCTCTGAGAAGTGTCTGTTCAGGTCCTTGGCCCATTTGTTGATTGGGTAATTCATTTGCTTATTGTTTAATTTTTTGAGTTCTTTGTATAACTCTGGATATTAGGGCTCTATCTGAAGTGTGAGGAGTAAAGATTTGTTCCCAGGATGTAGGCTCCTTTTTTACCTCTCTTATTGTTTCTTTTTCTGAGAAAAATCTATTTAGTTTGAGTAAGTCCTGTTTGTAGATTCTAATTATTAACTCTTATGCTATGGGTGTCCTATTGAGGAATTTGGAGCCCGACCCCACAGTATGTAGATCATAGCCAAAGTTTTCTTCTTTCAGATGCCGTGTCGCTGATTTGATATCAAGCTCCTTGATCCATTTTGAGTTAACTTTTGTGCATGGCGAGAGAAAGGGATTCAGTTTCATTTTCTTACATATGTAATTCCAGTTTTTCCAGCACCATTTGTTGAAGATGCTATCCTTCCTTCAGTTTATGCTTTTAGCTCCTTTATCAAATATAAGATTGCTGTAATTTTGTGGATTGATTTCTGTGTCCTCTATTCTGTACCATTGGTCCACCCGCCAGTTTTGGTACCAGTACCATGCTCTTTTGGTTACTATTGCTCCGTAGTATAGTTTGAGGACATGTATCGCTATACCGCCTGATTCACACTTCCTGCTTAGAGTTGTCTTTGCTATACTGGGTCTTGTATTATTCCATATGAATTTCATAATTGTTTTATCTATTTCTACAGGAAATGCCGTTGGGATTTTGATTGGCATTGCATTAAACCTATAGAGAACTTTTGGTAATATCGCCATTTTGATGATGTTAATTCTGCCTATCCATGAACGGGGTATATTTTTCCATCTTGTAAGATCTTCTTCTATTTCTCTCTTTAGGGTTCTGTAGTTTTCATTGTGTAAGTCTTTCACATCTTTTGTTACGTTGATAACCAAATATTTTATTTTATTTTTTTTGAGGATACTCTCAATGGAGTGGTTGTCCTCATTTCCGTTTCAGAGGATTTGTTGCTGATATTCAGGAATGCTTTTGATTTATGATTGTTGATTTTATATCATGCCACTTTGCTGAATTCATTTATTATCTCTAATAGTTTCTTGTAGACCCTTTTGGGTCTACTAGGTATAGAATCATGTCATCTGCAAATAGTGATAATTTAAGTTCTTCTTTTCCTATTTTTATGCCTTTAATTTCTTTCATTTGTCTAATTGCTCTGGCCAGTGTTCGAGAACTATGTTGAACAGAAATCGTGAGAGAGGGCATCCCTGTCTTGTTCCAGATTTTAGAGGGAATGCCTTCAATTTTTTCTCAATTCAGAATGATACTAGCCTGAGGCTTAGCATAGATTGCTTTTACAATATTGAGGTATGTTCCTGTTATCCCAGTTTTTCTAGAGTTTTAAACATAAAGGGATGCTGTACTTTATTGAATGCTTTTTCTGCATCTATTGGGGTGATCATATGGTTCTTATTTTTAAGTCTATTGATGTGGTGAATAACATTTATTGATTTCCGTATATTGAACCAGCCTTGTATCCCAGGAATGAATCCTACTTGATCATGTTGCACAATTTTTTAAATATGTTTTTGTATCTGATTCGCCAGAATTTTATTGAGGATTTTTGCATCTAGGTTCATTAGAGAGATTGGTCTGTATATTTGTTTCTTTGAAGGGTCTTTGTCTGGTTTAGGAATCAGGGTGATATTGGCCTCCTCTGCTGTATACCCATTCGGTCCTGGGCTTTTCTTAGTTGGTAGTCTTTGGATGCTTTCTTCTATTTTCTCAATTGATATTGGTCTGCTTAGGTTGTCTATATCCTCCTGACTCAATCTGGGCAGATCATATGACTTAAGAAATTTATTGATGCCTTCACTATCTTCTAATATAATTTCTGATTATCTTCTGTATTTCAGAAGTGTCTGTTGTGATATTGCCTTTTTCATCCCTTATGATAGTAATTTGAGTTCCCTCTCTTCTTCTCTTCATTAACATGGCTAAGAGTCTGTCGATTTTATTAATTTTTCAACTTTTAGCATTTTCAATTTTTTCAATTGTTTCTTTTGTTTCGATTTCATTAATTTCAGCTCTGATTTTAATTATTTCTTGCCTTCTACTTCTTTTTCTGTTGTTTTGCTCTTCTTTTTCTAGGATTTTGAAATGAACTATGAGATCATTTATTTGTTGTTGGTTTTTTTTTTCTTTTTTTAAGGAAAGAACTCCAAGCAATGAATTTTCCACTTAGAACTGCTTTCAATGTGTCCCATAGATTCTGATATGTTCTGTCTGTCTTTTTCATTTATGTCTAAGAATTTTTTTTATTTTTCTCCTTGATGTCTTCAATAACCCATTGATCATTCAGTACGTATTGTTCATTCTCCAAGTGATGCATGAATTTTCCTTCCTTCTTTTATTGTTGATTTTCAGTTTCATTCCATTACGATCAGATAAGATGCCTGGTATTATCTATACTCCTTTATATTGTCTAAGAGTTGTTCTGTGACATAATATATGATCTATTTTTGAGAGGTATCCATGTGCTGCTGAGAAAACAGTGTAACTGCTTGATGTTGGGTGGTATATTCTATATATGTTAATTAAGTCTAGGTTATTATTTGTGTTATTGAGTTCTATAGTTTCCTAATTCAACTTTTGTTTGGAATATCTGTCCAGTTATGAGAGAGGTGTGTTGAAATCTCCCATGATTATTGTATGGTGGTCTACCAGACTCTTGAACTTGAGAAGAGTTTGTTTGATTAACATAGCTGAACCATTGTTTGGGGCACATATATTTATGATTGTTATGTCTTGTTGGTGTATGGTTCCCTTGAGCAATATGTAGTGTCCCTCTTTATCCCTTTTGATTAACTTTGTCTTGAAATCTATTTTATTTGATATGAGTATGGACACTTCTGCTTGTTTCCGAAGTCAATATGAGTGATATGATTTTTCCCAACCTTTCACCTTTAGTCTATATATGTCTTTTCCTATCAAATGTGTCTCCTGTAGGCAGAAAATTTTTGGGTCTTCTTTCGTGATCCATTCTACTAGCCTGTGTCTCTTAATTGGTGAGTTTAAGGCATTAACATTTAGGGTTATTTTTGAAATATGGGTTGTTCTTCCAGCCATATTTGTTTATTTATGTTACTAAACATGGTTTGTTTTTCTCTTTGATTATTTTTCGCCCCTTTACTGTACTACCTCCCACTGTTGGTTTTTACTGTTATTTTCCATTTCGTCTTCCTATAATGTTTTGCCAAGGATCTTTTGAGGAGATGGTTTTCTAGCTGCAAATTCTTTTAACTTTTGTTTATCATGGAAGGTTTTAATTTCATCTTCCATCCTGAAGCTTAAAATCGCTGGATACACAATTCTTGGTTGGAACCCAATTTCTTTCAGTGATTGAAAAATGTTATTCCAGGATCTTCTAGCTTTCAGAGTCTGTGTTGAAAGATCAGCTGTTATCCTGATTGGTTTACCCCTAAATGTAATCTGCTTCCTTTCTCTTGTAGCTTTTAAAATTCTCTCTTTATTCTGTATGTTTGGCATCTTCATTATAATATGTCTCGGTGTTTATCTCTTATGATTTTGCACATTTGGCGTCCTGTAGGCTTCTAGGATTTGGGATTCTGTCTCATTCTTCATGTCTGGAAAGTTTTCTCATATTATTTCATTGAATAGATTGCTCAATCCTGTGGTTTGGACCTGTATACCTTCCTGTATCCCAATTACTCTTTAGTTTGGTCTCTTCATGTTATCCCATATTTCTTGGATGTTCTGCTCATGGTTTCTTAACAGTCTTGCTGAGGTTTCTATGTTCTTTTCAAGTTGAAATACTTTGTCTTTATTGTTCTAAGTGATCTATTCTGCTGGTAGTATTCTCAATTGAGTTTTTAAGTTGGTTTATTGCTTCCTGCATTTCTATGATTTCTGTTTGTGTGTTTTTTATAACCTCTATCTCCCTGTATAGTTGATCTTTTGCTTCTTGGATTTGTTTTTGTAATTCATTGTCAAAGTGATCTTTCATTGTCTGATTTTGCTGTCTAATGTCTCCCTGGAGACTTCAGATCATCTGAAGCAAGTATATCCTGATTCTTTATCTGACATTCCATATGCTGCAGATATTACCTCTTCTAATGTTGAGTTGACCTGCGTTGCTTGTGGTCCTTTCTTTCCTTGTCTTTCCCTACTGTTCACGTTTTTTTCGGCTTGGTGAAACTTTTGTGTTATTGAATTTTACCCCTAAATGTTTATATTGCTATTGTATTCTTGAAAAGTCTCCCTCACAGGCGTAAGCAGCGGCTCTGCCCCTCCTCCAATTGGGGCAATGTGCCTACCACACCAGCACGCCGCTGGGCCTGTTCTGCCTCTTGGTAGCTGGTCCGCCTACCTTGCAGGAGCGGGCAGTTGATCTACCCCTCTGCGGGTGCTGGTCCTGTTCAGCCAGTGGGTAACAGGTCCAGCTACCTTGCAGGCACAGGCGTCGGCTCTGCCCCTCCGCGCTCCGCTGGGCCTCTTCTGTCTGTGGGTTGCAGGGCTGTCTACATTGCAGGCGTGAGTGGCATCTCTGCCCCCCCCCAAACCGGGGCGATGTGTCTACCACGCTGGTAGGTCGCTGGGTCTGTTCTGCCTCTGGGTGAGAGGTCTACCTGCTTTGCAGGCACGGGCAGCGGCTCGGCCCCTCCCCAAACCTGGTTATGTGTCTAGCACCCTGGCGGGGCCTAGCACCTGGTCTGTCGGTGTTCGCAGGTCCACCTACTTCGCAGGCGCGGGGGCCAGCTCTGCCCCTCTGAAGGCAGCTGGGCCGCTTCAGCTGGTGGGTCGCAGGTTCACCTATCTTGAAGTCACAAGGGGTGTCTCTGCCCCTCCGCGGGTGTCTGGGCCTGTTCTGCCTGTGGGTTGCATGTCCGCGTTCCTTGCACGCGTGCAGTGGCTCTGCCCAACCCCCAACCAGGGTGATGTGTCTTTCACGATGGCGGGCCGCTAGGCCTGTTCTACGGGTGGCTCGCAGGTCCGCCTACCTTACAGGCGCGGTTGGCGGCTCTGCCCCTCCCTTCTCCATGTGTTTCTAAAGTTAACAAATATGAGAATTCCTGTCTCCATTTCTCTGTACCCTATTCAGCACATGCATTTTTATATTCACATATAGAATCCTACCTGGTATCACATGTACATACTTGTGAGGTTGCTGACTTTGCAAATACAAATTGTGAGAAGGGATCACTCCTCCTAAATGCTGTTGGAACTTACAATTCAAACTATGGGTGAGCTCCCTAGTTGAACAACATTATACATAAATCGATGCTCAGAAAAATGAAGATTTTTGGATTTGTGGATGATATATAATTCATGATGTATTTCGATTGGCATATATATTGCTACTTTTTAATGTATACGTGTGTGTGTGTGTGTGTGTGTGTGTGTGTGCATATATATATGTATAAACTCTCCAGATTTTTCAAAATATGAAATGTATGTGTCTTATTATATACTCCCTAAATTCATTGATGTTCATGAATGTGGATTTATATTCAACTTTTCATAAGAATGTTCTCAGAAATATTAATCCACCTGAAATACATATTTGTTTCCTAATACTGAAAACTAACTTCAGTGAATGGTGCATACAAATCCTAATATTGCTATAGTAAATGACTCAGTTTAACGTCAATGCAAGTAGATTCCTATGGGACATGATATGTATTTTGACGTTCATTTTTATTCAAAACTGGTACATTAATATTTCTTCAGTTTTTGCACATAATAGAATACATATTTCATTCACAAATTCACAAATTTATAGGCATTTTTTTCACTTTCAATTACTTCCTGCTTCAGAACATATGTATTCCCCCAGGTTTCTTGACTGCTCTTTTAATGAGACTTCTTTCCAAGCACATTATTTTCAATTTCCATAATCATTTTAGAAGCAAAGCTCACACACACTTCATGATAAACCATAACAGTGATATTACCATTAGATGTATAACTGGCTGGAATGATTGTATGAATATCAATATATGATTTCCAATATATATTCAGATATCAATTCAATCCATTATTTAAATTTGGAACCAGTTATATTATTTATTCACAGTATGGTCTATTCATGCATTATCTTTATATTCATATAACACAGAGTATACCTATTTGTACCCACAATACTAAATTATATGTCTTCAAAATATTGCTCCCAGAAATGGTGGAAGAAATACTCATGTCACCTGATCTATATATACATTAATCACAGTAATATTGTGGAAACAAAAAGCAAGGTCACACTTATGATTGTACCAAATCCTAAATGGAAAGTGAGCATGGATTAAAAAAAAATCCATGTCCAGGTTGCCTAATGCTCTCAAAAGTGAATCCTATTGGTGACTACATATTTGTTTCTTCCTGAAATTACATATTCAACCTCAACCCTGTTGAAAATGTCTAATCCTATCACTCACTTTATGCTTTGCCTGATTTCCTAATGTCTCTATTGAAATCTGATTTCCTGTATTTTTTTTTCCCATTTCATCATTATGACTGACTCTTCACATGTGCTGACATTTACTTTCACTCTCTACACAAAACCCTATTGCTAAAGATCTTTTGGTCCAAATGCTATACACACTCTTCATTCTAAATCTACCGAATATCTTCCTAATCCACCAACTATCCCTTTTGGACTGGATTTTCTCTTCGACATTCAATCATCCAAAAGACAAGGTCCTATGCCATTGTATATCAATTAATCTGAGACACCTGTGCAGAACATAATTCAAAGCTAAGAATCCCAATAGTGGGGCCAATTCCCTTCTGTGCTTCAAAAATTACCTATATTTCTTTTTTCATACTTATATTTCACCTATATATTCTTGAAAATATAGCAAAATTCCAATACCATTATTCATCCAAGAGAATGATTCCTAACCCAAATGGAAGCTGTTATTAACCTTAACCATACAATGTTTCCTCAATCTAACTTTACAGAAGAGGAGGGACAGAATTAGTCTTCCAATACAGGAGTGTAGGGGATCTTCCACCTGCTGAGAACCTCAAAGTTTCATGCAGAAATGATCCCTGGAGAAGATGTAGGCAGCTATGAAGGACCTGAGAGAGCAAAAGTCATCTTCCATGGCAAACAACCCAGTCAGGATGAAGGGATGTGTCAGAATAAGCCTCACTCTTCTTAATGTAGAGAAGATGGACCAAACCAGTCCAGTGTAGACAGCTGTTCCTGGCTGCCTATGGTTGATATACAATCCTCAGTTGTGAACGTATCACAGGAAATAGGGGCAGCCTCCATCTCATGGGAACCTTGGAAGCAAATTTTAGGACAAAGTGGTTTCCAAAGCAGTGACCTCATTCAGTTCACAAAGGAGGTGACCTTCCTCACTTCTTTGGTGATAGAACTCTCTGAACTTGGGATCCAGGAAGCCAGGCTACCAGAGGCAGTCCCAGTACCATTCCCAGTGGGCTCACTTATTTGGATTTACCAAGAACAGAGTCAGTCTTTCTTGGTACATACTGATGTGAGAATGGCCAAATTTCAGGAGAGCTCAGAAGAGGGGCCTTTCCTGAGAAAGCAGGAAGTTGCTCACAGCTGGCTCCTGACCACTTCACAGATTTGGCCAAAAAGACCAGATCTGAGACAGGACAGAACATTTCAGGGAACATAATAAGGCTCACAAGTCAGAGGACACTCCGGATAGTCACAGACCTCTTTGGGGGAAGGAGGTGCCTTTGTGGGTGTGGGTGTGAGTTTGTGGTTTTGTCTCATTTTCTGAGAATAGGTAAAAAAGGCGGTTTGTTTGGTTTGGAGTGGACTGTTCCTAGTAAGTCGTTTCACAAAGTGAGTGTTTCTATGTCTGTGTATCCCACTGTGTCTGTGGTTGTAGACATTTGAAAAGAGAATTCATCAATGGATGTGTCCTGTTTAGTAGAAACCTACCCAGCATTCATTCTGCCCAATTGATGAATGGACTGTGGCTTCCCTTATGGATGGGCAACACCTACTAATTTCCTAAGTTCCTGTTTTCTTCCTGATTCTAGCCACTCTCCAGAATAGGCTCATGGTTTTGTGTCCAAGATATGTACCACCTCCAAGCTCTGTGACAAGGCCATGTAATGGATAGCTAAAGGGAATGGCTAGCATCTCAAAAAACTCAGATATCAGTGTGACCAGGAAAGCCTCAGTGGAGAAACTCTGCTTTGGGTTTTTTGCTAACCAATTCTTCTCTTCCCCTGAATGTGAGGAAGGTCTTGGCCTCAAGACACCGCTTTGTGAAGCCTGAAGAAAACAGTTTTAAAATGGAAATAAATGGGCATCACCTGTGGCTCTTTGTTAATTTCTTTGGAAATGGATGTGTCGGAATCAGTCTCTTGGCCCTGTGTGAGGCTGTGGCTTAGGTTCTCAGCACCTGATGCATCTAAAGAATGATCCCATGTGTGCATCCAAAACCAAAATGGGAAAGAGATCAGTAATTGTTGATGAAGTCTCTCGCCTTCCTCTCTTAGGTTCCTGACCACCATCAAGTGAGAATAGAGATCCTTTGAATCAAATGAGTTCTTCTAAGCCCTGCAAAGGCTATCCCATACATGCTTGTGTTTTCTCATGACTCCAAATCACATAAAGAATCTATACCTGACAGTCAGTAGGCCTCAAATTGGAGAAGCAGAGCAGTATTAAAGGAAGGCATTTTTGATCCCTTGTGGTTCACAGGAAGGGTGTACAGGCCACCCTGCCTTTAGGAAAATGACGGGCAAGCGAGGTTATTTGGACTCTGTGTTGGGCTGCCCCCCTCATGGAAACATCCAGCCAGAGGTTATGAGGAGTGTCTATATGGAAGAAGATGAGGGCCATGTGGGAGTGTTTTGGTTTTAATTGTGGTTATTTGTGTGGAAGTTGGAAGCGATGACTGGGTCCACCTGGGCTTGAACTCTGGTGTGATACCCTATAGAGACTGAGTCCTGGAACTGACCTCAGAGAAGTATTGCCATGAATTGTGTTGGGATATTAGGAGGCCACACATGAGAGTCACCATTGGAAACTGAGATCTATTCCCAGTGTGGCTTTCCACAGAGCACTGGGAATCTCAGCCAAGGTATCACATAATTTTATTCTGAAACACTTGGCAGCAATAGTTGAGAGTCAAAACACAAATGCACTTCACATTGTAGACCTCAATGGGCCTGGCTTCATGTGGCCTTTTGGCCACTCTTTGGGAAATCTTGGCAGTGAGAGTTCTCCAGATCTTTCTTTGAAATGAGCTTCTTCACCATTTAATGGTTACCGAATTAAATGAAACACTCAGTGCCTCCAACTTCAACCTTGAAAGATGGGCTCGATAAATACCATGAAATTTTTGAAATTCCCATATCCAGGAGGCACTGGAGAACCATTGGATATCCTGTTGGTGATCATGAGTGTACCAGACAGTGCCTTGATTGGCTGGGTTTCAAGAAAATGGTGTAGAACAGAGATTCCAGTAAGTTGGAGCCTGCTGAATAGTGGGCCTAGAGCAAAGGTGGGCATGTGTGAGATAAAACATCTGTGGTGCTTCCATGTGGATTTCCCAATGGCTTCCAAATGGCTTGTGACTGACATGGTGCAGCCAGCAGACCCTTATATGTAAATGATTCTTGTTATATGGGTAAGTTTCAGGGCAATGTTCAGAATCAGGTTCCTATGGTCAAGGGGTCAAGCTATGTTGGACAGAAGCCTGGTTTGTGCATTCTCCTGCAGACCCTGTCCCACCACACGTGACAGAACTCCCTCCAGCACTGTGTCCCAGGTGAACTCCTTGTATTTCATGAAGGAAATACTGAACTCCCAGTGTAGCAGCAAAAAATATCACAAAAATTGGAGGATGATCAAATGGCTTCACAGTCCACATGAGGAGACACTTAGCCCCAAGTGGCCACAGTTGACCCCGAAAGAGAGAATTCAGCAATGCTGCATCATGATCATTGGTAAATAAGAAAGCATCTCCTCCAGGTCACATAGATGCAGACCCAGCTTTTATGGTCTCACTACAAAAAAAGCTAAAGCTCCTGACAACAACATATATTTCAAGAGCCCAACATCAGAGCCAGTTTTTCAAGAAGCCTTTAGGCTAGCAGAGCTCCATGTTTTTGGAGTGTTCACATTGTCCCTTACTATTGGAATCTCGCCTTCTACCTGCAAGTTTGTGAACTCCTGAGCATATTAAATTCCAGATATGTATTCACAGATTTTCTTACTCATCTCCTCTACATGTGTTACTTGGGACGAAGTTAAGGTCAAGGCATTGTTGTGGATGAGAGTCGGAAGATTTTTGTGTAGCACATATTTGCATACACATTGGATTCATTTTCCAATTTTCCTTTCGAAATACTGAATCCCTGAAACTAACCCATACCCTACAAGACTCTGACAACTAATCCTAACGTAATGGAGAAAAATAACCCAAATAGAACAGAAATACAAACATATCAGAGGAGGCATGGTTTACCATTGAATTAACTTTTCCATTATATAGGGAAGGAGTTTTAAATCTAGTCAATTTTTTGTTGAAAGAGTTGTCCATGTATTTTTAAACTTATCAAATATGTGAATTCCTGTCTCCCCCATTTCTTTGTATCCTATTCAGGACATGTATTTTTATATGCACATATAGAATTGTACCTTGTATCACACATATATTCTTGTGAGGTGGCTGACTTGGCATTGTGAGAAAAGTTCACTCCTCCTAAACGCTGTTGGAACTGAAAATTCAACCTATGGGTGAGCTTCCTAGTTGAACAACATTATACATAAATCCATGTTCAGTAAAATGAATATTTTTGGATACGTGGATGATATATATTTCATGATGAATTTCGATTGGCATATATATTGCTAGTTTTTAATGTCTGTGTGTGTTTGTATATATATATATATATATATATATACTTTCAAGATTTTTCAAAATATGAAATATATGTGTATTTTGGCCACTCTTTGGGAAGCCTTACCTGTGAGAGTTCTCGAGAGCTTTCATTGAAATGATTTTCCTCAACATTTAATGGTTCCTGAATGAATTGAAACCCACAGTGCCTCCAACTTCATCCTTGAAAAATGGCTCTATAAATACCATAAAATTCCCCTGACCAGGTGGCACTGGAGAACCTTTGGATGTCTTGTTGCTGATCATGAGTGTACCAGACAGTGCCTTGACTGACTCGATTTCATGAAAATTGTGCAGAACAGAGATGCCAGTAAGTTGGAGAGTGCTGAGAATTGGGCCCAGGGCTGTGGTGTGCAGGTGTATGATAAAACATCTGTGGTGGGGCCATTTGGGTCTGCCATTGACTTCCAAATGGCTTGTGGCTTACATGGTACAGCTAGCCGACCCTTATCTGTAAAGGCATCTTGTTATATGTAAAGGTTTCAGGACAATGTTCAGAATCAGTTTGCTATGGATAATGTTTCAAGTTATGTGGGATAGAAGTCTGGTTGGTGAATTCTCCTGTAGACCCTGACCCTCCACACGTGACAGAACTCGCTCCAGCACTGTGTCCCAGTTGAACTCCTTGTATTTCATGAAGGAAAAACCAAAAGCCCAGTGCAGCAGCAAGAAACACCACGAAAATTGTAGGATGGCCAATTGGCTTCACAGTCAAGACGGGGAGACACTTACCCCTCCGTGGCCACAGTTTACCTTCAAAGGAAGAATTGAGCACTGCTGCCTCATGTTCTTTTGGAAAATAAGAAACCATGTCCTCCAGGTCAGATAAATGAAGACCCATCTTTGATGGTATCACTTCAAAGGAAGCTAAAGCTCCTGACAACAACATATATTTCAAGTGCCCAACCTCAGAGGCAGTTTCTCAAGAAGTCTTTAGGCCAGCAGAGTTCCATGAATTTGGACTGTTTATCCTGTCCCTTAAGTTTGAAAACTCCTCTAAAATGCCCAAGCTTGTGAACTCCTGAGCATTTTCCGTTCCAGATATGTATTCACAGATTTTCTAACTCTTGTCCTCTAATTGTGTCTTACTTGGGTGAAGGTAATGTCAAGGCATTGCTCTGAATGAGAGTGGAAAGTTTTTTTGTAGCGCATATTTGCATACACAATGGATTCATTTTCCTTTATTTCCATTTGAATTACTGAATCCATGACACTAACGCATACCCTACTAGACTCTGACTACTAATGCTAATATGATGGAGAAAAATAACCCAAACAGAATAGAAATACAAGCAGTTCAGAAGAGGCATGGTGTATAGTTGGACTTGCCTTTTGCATGATAAAGGGTAGTTGTTAAAAATCTGGTTAATTTTTAATTGATATAGTTCTCCATGTTTTTTGAAAGGTATCAAATATGTGAATTCCTGTCTCCCTTTCTCTGTTGCCTATTCAGCACATGTATTTTTATATGCACAAATAGAATCCTACCTGGTACCACACGTACATTATTGTGAGGTGGCCTACTTGGCAGATACAAATTGTGAGAAGAGATCACTCCTCCTAAACGCTGTAGGAACTGAAAATTCAACCTATGCGTGAGCTTCCTAGTTGAACAACATTACACATAAATCCATGTTAAGTAAAATAAATATTTTTGGATCTGTGTATGATATGTATTTCATGATGAATTTTGATTGGCATATATATTGCTACTTTTTAATATCTCTGTATGTGTTTTGTGAAAAATCTGCACTCTATAGATTATTCAAAATATGAAATATATGTGTCTTATTATACACTCCTTAAATTCATTCATGTTCATGTATGAGACCACGGCTCATGCAACAGCAAAAGACATTTATTGAGGATCCAATCCAGTATGCTAGGGCTCCGTGGTCACTCAAGAAGGGAGAGCAGCCCAGATCTCCGAGCTGAGGTTGAGCAGTGCTTAAGTACACTTTTTGGGGAGGGCGAGACTTTACATATATCACAGTATCTTTTAAAAAATCATCATACACTGCGGGAAAATCAAACAACAAATCCTAAACATGATTAGTTCATTCATTGGTGGGAACATGTCAGGCAGGAGGGATAGGTCAGTTCTACAGCGGGGTACAGATTCAAATTGATTAGATTAGGCCCTGCGATGCATATGTGCCAAGCCACACAGGGTCCTAGGTTATTAAACAACCAGGCGATCAGGGGGAATATTTACTGGGCAGTCCAGAAATTGTCCTACAAGTAACAGGAATTTCAGATTTTTCATGTAGCATAGGAACTTAACAATACCTGGTCCTTTACATTTTAAATCAGGCCTTGAATCTTAGAAACTTTACAAACCCGGTCTTTTACACTTTAACTTTTACACTTTAATTTCAATTTCTTTTACCCTTAAAGATCACTCCTGGTTCACAAGATGGGTGTCCAAGCCACCCTGACTTTAGGCAAATGAGGGGCAAGGGAGCTTATTTTGGACACTGTCTTGGGCTGTGCCCCTCATGGAAACCTCCAGCCATATGTTATGATGAGTGTCTTTATGGAAGAATATGAGGGTCATGTAGCAGTGTTTTGGTTTTAATTGTGGTCATTTGTGTGGCGGTTGGAAGAGATGACTTGGTCCACCAGGGCTTGAACTCTGCTCTGATACTCCTTAGAGACTGAGTTCTGGAACTGACTTGAGAGAAGTATTGCCATGAATTGTTTTGGGATTATATTAGGCCACACATGAGATTAGCCCTTGGAAACTGAGATCTAGGCCCAGGGTGGCTTTCCACCGAGCACTGGGAATCTCAGCCAGGGTAACACATGATTTTTTTATTGAAAGACTTGGAAGTCATAGTTGAGACTCAAAACACACATGTACCTCATATTGTAGACCTCAATGAGCCTGGCTTCATGTGAATTTTTGGGCACTCATTGGGAAGCCTTGCCTGTGAGAGTTCTTCAGAGCTTTCATTGAAATGAGCTTACTCACCATTTAATGGTTCCTGAATGAATTGAAACCCACAGTGCCTCCAACATCATCCTTGAAAAATGGCTATACAAATACCATGAAATTTTTGAAATTTCCATGACCAGGTGGCACTGGAGAAACTTTGGATGTCCTGTTGCTGATCATGTGTGTACCAGACAGTTCCTTGATTGACTGGTTGTCATGAAAATGGTACAGAACCGAGATGTCAGTAAGTTGGAGCCTGCTGAGTATTGGGGCTAGAGCAGTGGACTATACATTTGTGAATAAATATCTGTGATGGGACCACGTGGATCTCCCTTTGGCTTCCAAAATACTTGTGACTGATATGGTGCAGGCATCAGACCCTTATATGTAAAGGCATCTTGTTTTATTGAGAGGTTTCAGGGCAATGTTCAGAATCTGGTTGTTATAGTCAAGGGGAAAGCTATGTGGGATAGACCCATGTTTCGAACATTCTCCTGAAGACGCTGAGCAATCACACGTGTCAGAGCTCCCTCCAGAATTGTGTCCCAGTTGAACTCCTTGTATTTCATTAAGCCAATTCCAAACTCCCAGTGCAGCAGTAAGAAACACCACAAAAATGGAGGATGACCAAATGGCTTCACAGACCACACGGGGAGACACTTAACTCCCAGTGGCCACAGTTTACCAAGAAAGAATTCAGAACTGCTGCCTCATGTTCATTAGAAAATAAGGAACCATTTCCTCCAGGTCACATAGATGCAGACCCACATTTCATGGTGTCACAATGAGGAAGCTAAATCTCCTGACAACTTCATATATTTCATGTTCCCAACCTGAGAGGCATTTTCTCAAGAAGTCTTAAGGCCAGCAGAGCTCCAAGTTTGTGGAGTGTTTAACCTCTCCCTTACTTTTGGAAACTGCTCTACCACATCCAATGTTGTGAACTCCTGAACATTTTCAGTTCCACATATGTAATCACAGGTTTTCGAACTCCTCTCCACTAATTGTGTCTTACTTGGAGTGAAGTTAATGTAAAAGAATTGTTCTGGATGAGAGTGGCAAGATTTTTGTGTAGCACATATTTGCATACACATTAGATTTATTTTCCTATTTTCATTTGAAATACTGATCCCCGACACTAACACATACCCTAATAGACTCTGACTACTAATGCTAATATGATGGATAAAAAGAAAACTAACAGAATAGAAATACAGGCCTTTAATAGGAGGCATGGTATATACTTGGAATTTCCTTCTGCTTTATCAAGGGTATGTGTTATAAATCTTGTCAAATTTTCATTGTAATATTTCTCCATGAGTTTTATATATATATATATATATATATATATATATATATATATATATATATATATATATATATATATATATCTAGATTTTTCAAAATATGAAAAACATGTGTCTATTAAACACTATCTAAATTCATTCATATTCATGTATGTGGATATAAAATCAACTTTTCATAAGATTATTCTCAGAAACATTCAACCACCTGAAATACATATTTGTTTCCTCGTCCTGAGAACTAACTTCAGTGAATCGTGCTTACAAACCCTAATATTTTTACAGTAACTGACACAGTTTATCATCAAAGCAAGTAGATTCCTATAGGACATGATGTGTATATTGATGTTCATTTTTATTCAACAATGGGACATTAAAATTTCTTCATTTTATGCACATCATAGGATATATATTTCCTCCACAGGTTAGCAAATATATAGGCATTTGTTTCACTTTCAATCACTTCCTGCTTCAGAACACATGTATTCCTCCATGTTTCTTGACTGGTCTGTTCATGAGACTTCTATCCAAACACATTATTTTCGATTTCCTTTATCACTTTAGAAGCAAAACGGACACACACTTCATGATAAACCATCACTGTAATATCACCATTAGATGTATTACTGGTTGGAATGAATGATTATATATCAATAAAAGATTTTTTATATATTTTCTGATATCAATTCAATACATTGTTTAAAATGTAACAAGTTATATTATTTATTCACAGTATGGTCTATTCATGCATTATCTCTATATTCATAGACACAGGGTACACCTGGTTTTACCCCCAATACTAATCTATACATATTTGAAATATTGCTCCCAGAAATGGTGGAGGAAATACTCATGTCACCTGATCTACATATGCATGTTATCACTGTAATATTCTGGACACAAAATGCAAAAGCCACACGTATGATTGTACCAAAGCCTAAAGGTAAACTGAACATGGATTACTAAAAACATCCCTGACCAGGTTGCCTAATGCTCTCAAATGTCAATACTATTGCTGGCTACATATTTGTTTCTTCCTAAGATTATATATTCAACCTCAAAACTGTTGAAAATGTTTAATTTTTTCACTCACTTGATACTTTTGCCTGATTTCCTAATGTCTCTATTGATATCTACTTTCCTACATATTTTCTGCAGTTCAACATTGTGACTGACACTTCACATGTGCTGACATTGACATTCACTCTGTAACGGAAACACTATTGCTAAAGATCTTTGGTCCAAATCCTATACTCGCTCTTCTTCCGAAACATACTGACTATCTTTCTGATCCTATCGACTATCCCTTTTTGAGTAGATGTTCTCTACTACATTCAATCATCCAAGGTACAAGATCCTATGCCATTGTATATCGATTTTTCTGAAACATGTATCTAGAACGTAATTCAAAGCTACGTATCGCAATCAGTTGCCCAATGCATTTCTGAGCTTCAAATCTTACCTAGATTTCTGTTTTCATACTTATATTTTATCTCTATATTCCTATAAATATTGCAGGTTCCCAATACCATTATTCATCCCGCATAATGATTCCTTACCCAAATCGAACTTGTTATTAACCCTAACCATACACTGTTGCTTCAATCTAAAATTACAAAAGAGCAGGGACAGAGTTCGCCTTACAATACAGGAATGTAGGGTATCTGCCAACTGCTGAGAACCTCAAAGTTCGATGCAGAAATAATCCCTGGAGAAGATGTCAGCAGCTATGAAGGACCTGTGAGAGCAAAAGCCATCTTCAATGGCAAACAATCTAGACAGGAAAAAGGGATGTGTATGCATCAGCCTCTCTCTTTTTAATGTAGAGAAGATTGACCTAACCAGACCTGCATGGAGAGCTGTTCCCAGGTGCCTATTTTGATATACAATTGAAACTAGTCAAATTTTCAAAGGAAGTAGGGGCAGCCTCTATCTAATGGAACCCTTGGAAGCAACGGTTAGGGCAAAGTTGTTGCCAAGGCAGTGACCTCTTTCAGTTCCTGAAGGAAGTGACCTACCTAACTTCCTTGGTGATGGAACATTCGGAAATTTTGATGCAAGAAGCCAGGCACCGAGAGCCAGTCTCAGTCCCTGTCCCAGTGGGCTCACTTGTTTGGATTTACCAAGTACAGATCAGACCTTCTTGGTTCCTACTGATGTGAGGATGGCCAAATGTCAGTAGAGCTCTGAAGAGAAGCTTTTCCTGAGATAGCAGGTAGTGGCTAACGGTTGGCTCCTCAAAGCATCACAGAGTTGGCCAAGGAGACAAGATCTGAGAGAGGAGAGGCCATTTTGTGGGGAACATAGTATGGCCCACCAGTCAGAAGACATTCCGGATAGTTACAGACCTACTTTTGGGAAGGAGGTGCCTTTGTGTGTGGGTGTGAGTTTGCGGTTTTGTCTCATGTTCTGAGAATAGGTAGGAAAGGTGGTTGGTTTGGTTTGGAGTCGACTGTTTCTAGTAAGTCTTTTGACAAGGCGACTTTCTATGTCTGTGTATCCACTGTGTCCGTGGTTTTAGACATTAGAAAAGAGAATGCATCAATGGAGGTGTCCTGTCTAGTAGAAAGCTTCCCAGCATTCATCCTGCTCAATTGATGAATGGACTGTGGTTTGCCTTATGGATCTTAAACACCTACTAACATCCTAAGTTCCTGTTTTCTTCCTGAATTCTGGCCACTCTCCAGAATAGGCTCATGATTTATTGTGCAAGATATGTACCACCTCCAAGCTCTGTGACATGTCCATGTTCTTGATAGCTGAAGGGAATGGGAACATCTTGGAAAACTCAGACATCAGTGTGAGCAGTAAAGTCTCAGTCGAGAAACCCTGCTTTGGTCCATTTGCTTAACTATGGTTCTATTGCCTTGAATGTCAGGAAGGTCTTTGCCTCAGGCCACCCTTTTGTGAAGCCTTAAGAAACAGTTTTCAAATGAAAATGAATGGGCATCTCCTGTGCCTCTTTGCTTAATTGCTTTGAAAAGGATGGTGTCTTAATCAGACACTAGGCCCTGTTTGAGGCTGTGGCTAAGATTCTCAGCTCCTGATAGATGTAAAGAAGATCCCATGTGTGCATCCAAAACCAAAATGGCAAAAAGATCAGTCATTGTAGATGAAGTCTCTTGCCTTCCTCTGATAGGTTCCGGAAATCCATCAAGTGAGAATAGGATTCCTATGGGTCAAATGAGTTATTCAAATCCTGCAGAAGTACTTGGGTTCTCTCATGATGCCAAATCACATAATGAATCTATACCTGACTGTCAGTAGGCCTCAAATTGGAGATGCAGAGCAGCATTAACAGCAGGCCTATTTGATCACTCCTGGTTCAAAGGAAGGGTGTCCAGGCCACACTGAATTTAGACACATGGGGGGCAAGGGTGCATATTTTGGACATTGTCTTTGGCAGCGCCCCTCATGGAAACCTCCAGCTAGAGTTTATGATGAGTGTCTATACGGCTGAAGATGAGGGCCATGTGGGAATGTTTTGGTTTTAATTGTGGTCATTTGTGTGGCGGTTGGAAGAGTTGACAGGTTCCACATTATCTTGAACTCAGGTGTGATTCCTCTTAGAGACTGAGTTCTGGAACTGACCTCAGAGAAGTATTGCCATTAATTGTTTTGGCATTGTAGGAGGCCACACATGAGAGTTGCCTTTGAAACCTGAGATCTAGGCCCAGGATGGCTTTCCTCAGAGAACTGAAAATCTCAGCAAGGATATCGCATAATTTTATTCTGAAAAACTTGGCAGCCATAGTTAAGAGTCAAAAGACACATGGACCTCCCGTTGTAGACCTCCATAGGCCTTGCTTCATGTGACCTTTTGGCCAGTGTTTGGGAAGCCTTGCCTGTTAGAGTTCCTCAGAGCTTTCATTGAAATGAGCTTCCTCCCCATGTAATGGTTCCTTGAAGAATGGAAACCCCAAAGTGCCTCCATCTTCATTCTTGAAAAATGGATAGATAAATACCATGATATTTTTGAAATTCCCAATGACCAAGTGGCACTGGAGAACCATTGGATGTTCTGTTGCAGACAGTGGCTTGATTGTTGTGTTACAGACAGTGCCTTGATTGACTGGGTTTCATGAAAATGGTGCAGAACAGAGATGCCAGTAAGTTGGAGCCTGCTGAGTAGTGGGCCTAGAGCAGTGGTGGGCAGGTGTGTGATAATACAACTGTGGTGTCGCCATGTGGATCTGCCATTGGCTTCCAAATAGCTTGTGACTGACTTGGTACAGCCAGCAGACCATTATATGAAAAGGCATCTTGTTATATGGAGAGGTTTCAGGGCAATGTTCACAATCAAGTTGCTATGGTCAAGGGGGCAAGTTATGTGGGATAGAACCCTGGTTGGTGAATTCTCCTGCACACCCTGACCCAACACACGTGACACAACTCCCTCCAGCCCTATATCCTAGTTGAACTCCTTGTATTTCATGAAGCAAATACCAACCTCCCATTGCAGCATCAAGAAACACCACAACCTCGCCAGCACTTGTTGTTGTTTGATTTCATAATGGCTGCCAATCTTACTGGAGTGAGAAAAGGGTTCTCTTGTACATTGCTGGTGGGGCTGCAAATTGGTGCGGCCAATTTGGAAAGCAGTATGGAGATTCCTGGGAAAGCTGGGAATGGAACCACCATTTGACCCAGCTATTGCCCTTCTCGGACTATTCCCTGAAGACCTTAAAAGAGCGTATTACAGGGATACTGCCACATCGATGTTCATAGCAGCACAATTTACAATAGCTAGATTGTGGAACCAACCCAGATGCCCTTCAATGGATGAATGGATTAAAAAAATGTGGCATCTATACACCATGGAGTATTACGCAGCACTAAAAAATGACAAAATCTTGGAATTTGCAGGGAAATGGATGGCACTAGAGCAGATTATGCTTAGTGAAGCTAGCCAATCCCTAAAAAACAAATACCAAATGTCATCTTTGATATAATGAGAGCAACTAAGAATAAAGCAGGGAGGAAGAGCAGGAAGACAAGATTAACATTAAACAGAGACATGAGGTGGGAGGGAAAGGGAGAGAAAAGGGGAATTGCATGGAAACGGAGGGAGACCCTCATTGTTATACTAAATTACATATAAGAGGTTGTAAGTGGAATGGGAAAATAAACAAGGTGAGAAATGAATTACAGTAGAAGGGGTAGAGAGAGAAGATGGGAGGGGAGGGGAGGGGGGATAGTAGAGGATAGGAAAGGTAGCAGAATACAACAGTTACTATTATGGTATTATGTAAAAATGTGGATGTGTAACCCATGTGATTCTGCAATCTGTACTTGGGGCAAAAAAGGGAGTTCATAACTCACTTGAAGCTAATGTATGCTAATGTATGAAATATGATATGTCAAGAGCTTTGTAGGGTTTTGAACAACCAATAAAAAAATAAAATTAAAAAAAAAAGAAAGAAACACCACAAAAAGGGCAGGATGACCAAATGGCTTCACAGTCCACTCAGGGAGACAATAAGCTTCCAGTGGCCACAGTTTACCAACAAAGAGAGAAATCAACACTGGTACCACATGTTCAATGGAAAATAAGAAACGATGTCCTCCAGGTCACATAGATGCAGATCCAGGTTTGATGGTTTCACCAGAAATGAAGCTAAAGCTCCAGACAACAAGATATATTTCAAGTGTCCAAACTCAGAGGCAGTTTTACAAGAAGGCTATTGGCCAGCAGAGTTCCATGTTTGTGGAGTGTTTACACAGTCACTTACTTTTGGAAACTCCTCTACCACCTCCAAGGTTGTGAACTCCTGTGCATTTTCCATTCCAGATATGTATTCACAGATTTTCTAACTCTTCTCTTCGAATTGCATCTTACATGGGGTGAAGGTAATGTCAAAGGATTTATCTGGATGAGAGTGGGAAGACTTTTGTGTAGGACATATTTGCATACATATTGGATTCATTTTCCAATTTTCCATTTCAAATACTTTATCTCTGACACTAAACCACACCCTACTAGTCTCTGACTACTAATCCTAATATGAGGCAGAAAAATAACCCAAACATAATAGAAATACAAGCAGTTCAGAGGAGGCATGGTGTATAGTTGGACTTGCCTTTTGCATTTTAAAGGTTAGGGGTTATAAATCTAGACAATTTTTTGTTGCAATAGTTGTCCATGTGGTTTTAAAGATAACAAATATGTGAATTCTTGTCTCTCTTTCTCTGTAGCCTACTCAGCAAATATATTTTTATATACACATAGAGAATCTTACCTGGTACTACACGTACATTCTTGTGAGGTGGCTAACTTGGCAGATACAAATTGAGAGAAAAGATCACTCCTTCTAAATGTCGTTGGAACTGAAAATTCAACCTATGGGTGAGCTTCCTAGTTGAACAAAATTATACACAAATCCATGTTCAGTACAATGAATATTTTTGGATCTGTGGATGATATATATTTCATGGTGAATTTTGATTGGCATATATTGCTATTTTTAATGTCTCTGGGTGTGTATGTGTGTGTGTCTGTGTGTGTATATATATATATATATATATATATATATATATATATATATATATATATATACACTCTCTCCTTCTATTTTTCAAAATATGAAATATATGTGTCTTATATACACTCCCTAATTTTATTCATGTTCATGAATGTGGATTTATAATCAACTTTTCACAAGATTATTCTCAAAAAATTTCATCCACCTGAAATACATATTTGCTTCCTAGTACTGAAAACTAACTTCAGTGAATGGTGCATACAAATCCTAATATTTCTATAGTAACTGACACAGTTTATCATCAATGCAAATAGATGCCTATGGGACATGATGTGTTTATCGATGTTCATTTTTATTCAACAATGGGACATTACAATTTCTTCAGTTTATGCACATCATAGGATATATATTTCCT
This sequence comes from Callospermophilus lateralis, assembly GCF_048772815.1. Lineage (NCBI taxonomy): Eukaryota > Metazoa > Chordata > Mammalia > Rodentia > Sciuridae > Callospermophilus > Callospermophilus lateralis. The sequence continues at coordinate 38,432 of NW_027512559.1, forward strand.
CCACAGGTTAGCAAATTTATAGGCATTTGTTTCACTTTCAATCACTTCCTGCTTTAGAACACATGGATTCCTCAATGTTTCTTGACTGAACTTTTCATGAGATTTCTTTCCAAACACATTATTTTCGAATTCCTTTATCACTTTTGAAGCAAAACGGACACACACTGCATGATAAATCATAACTATAATATGACTATTAGATGTATAACTGGTTGGAATGAATCATTTTATATTAATATAAGATTTCTTATATATTTTCAGATATCAATTCAATACATTTTGTAAAGTGGAACCAGTTATATTATCTATTCACAGTATGGTCTATTCATGCATTATCTCTATATTCATAGACACAGGTTACACCTCTTTGTACCCCCAATACTAATTTATACATCTTCAAAATATTGCTCCCAGAAATGGTGGAAGAAATACTCATGTCACCTGATCTACATATGCATGTTATCACAGTAGTATTCTGGACACAAAATGCAAAAGTCACACGTATGACTGTAACAAAGCCTAAACGGAAACTGAACATGGATTACTAAAAACATCCATGTCCAGGTTGCCTAATGCTCTCAAATGATCATCCTGTTGGTGACTACATATTTGTTTCTTCCTAAGATTATATATTCAACCTCAATACCATTGAAAATGTCTAATTTTTTCACTCACTTTGTACTTTGCCTGATTTCCTAATGTCTCTATTGATATCTACTTTCCTACATATTTTCTCCAGTTCAACATTGTGACCGACCCTTCACATGTGCTGACATTGACATTCACTGTCTAACCGAAACCCTATTGCTTATGAACTTTGGTCCAAATCCTATACTCACTCTTCTTCCGAAACATACTGACTATGTTCCTGATCCTATCGACTATCCCTTTTTGAGTAGATGTTCTCTACTACATTCAATCATCCAAGGTATAAGATCCTATGCCATTGTATAAAGATTTTTCTGAAACATGTATCTAGAACGTAATTCAAAGCTACGTATCGCAATCAGTTGCCCAATGCATTTCTGAGCTTCAAATCTTACCTAGATTTCTGTTTTCATACTTATATTTCATCTCTATATTCCTATAAATATTGCAGGTTCCCAATACCATTATTCATCCCGCATAATGATTCCTTGCCCAAATCGAACCTATTATTAACCCTAACCATACACTGTTGCTTCAATCTAAAATTACAAAAGAGCAGGGACAGAGTTCGCCTTACAATACAGGAATGTAGGGTATCTTCCAACTGCTGAGAACCTCAAAGTTCGATGCAGAAATGATCCCTGGAGAAGATGTAGGCAGCTATGAAGGATCTGAGAGAGCAAAATCCATCTTCATGGAAAACAACCTGAACAGGACGAAGGGATGTGTATGCATCAGCCTTTCTCTTCTTAATGTAGAGAAGATGGACCTAAGCAGGCCTGCGTGGAGAGCTGTTCCCAGGTGCCTATTTTGATATACCATTGTAACAAGTCAAATTGTCACACAAAGTAGGAGCAGCCTCCATCTCATGGAACCCTTGGAAGCAACGGTTAGGACAAAGTTGTTGCCAAGGCAGTGACCTCATTCAGTTCCTGAAGGAAGTGTCCTAGCTAACTTCCTTGGTGATGGAACTCTCTGAAATTGTGATGCAAGAAGCCAGGCACCAAGAGCCAGTCCCAGTCCCAGTCCCAGTGGGCTCACTTGTTTGTATTTACCAAGTACAGATTCAGACCTTCTTGGTACCTACTGATTTGAGGATGGCCAAATGCCAATTGATCTCTGAAGAGAGGCCTTTCCTGAGATAGCAGGTAGTGGCTAAATGCAGGCTCCTCAAAGCATCACAGAGTTGGCCAAGGAGACAAAATCTGAGAGAGGAAAGGCCATTTCGAGAGGAACATAGTATGGCCCACCAGTCAGAGGACACTCCAGATAGTCACAGATCCACTTTTGGGAATGAGGTGACTTTATGTGTGTGGGTGTGAGTTTGTGGTTTTGTCTCATATTCTGCGAATAGGTAATAAAGGTGGTTCGTTTGCTTTGGAGTCTACTGTTGATAGTAACTCTTTTGACAAGGCGAGTGTTTCTATGTCTGTGTATCCACTGTGTCCGTGGTTTTAGACATTAGAAAAGAGAATGCATCAATGGAGGTGTCCTGTCTAGTAGAAAGCTTCCCAGCATTCATCGTTCATAAGTGATGAAGAGACTGTGGCTTGTCTTATGGATAGGAAACAACTACTAACTTCCTATGTTCCGTTTTTCTTCCTGAATTCTGGCCACTCTCCAGAATGAGCTCATGATTTATTGTCCAAGATATGTATAACCTCCATGCTCTGTGACATGGCCATGTTCTTGATAGCTGAAGGGAATGGGAACATCTCAGATATTAGTGTGACCAGTAAAGTCTCATTGGAGAAACCCTGCTTTGGGCCATTTGCTTACCTATGGTTCTGTTGCCTTGAATGTCAGGAAGGTCTTTGTTTCAGGCCACCCCTTTTTGAAGCCTGAAGAAACAGTTTTCAAATGGAAATGAATGGGCATCACCTGTGGCTCATTGCTTAATTTCTTTGGAAAGGGATGTGTCTTAATCAGACACTAGGCCTTGGTTGAGGCTGTGGCTAAGATTCTCAGCTCCTGATAAATCTAAAGAAGATCCCATGTGTGCATCCAAAACCAAAATGGCAAAAGGATCAGTCATTGTGGATGAAGTCTCTTGCCTTTCTCTGTTAGGTTCCTGACGTCCATCAAGTGAGAATAGGATTCCTATAGGTCAAATGAGTTATTCAAAGTCCTGCATAAGTGCTTGGTTTCTCTCATGATGCCAAATCACATAAGCAATCTATACCTGACAGTCAGTAGGCCTCAAATTGGAGAAGCAGAGCAGTATTAACAGCACACCTATTTGATCACTCTTGGTTCACAGAAAGGGTTTCCAGACCACCCTAAATTTAGACAAATGAGGGGCAATGGTGGATATTTTGGACACTGTCTTGGGCTGCATCCCTCATGGAAACCTCCAGCCAGAGTTTATGATGAGTGCCTATATGGATGAAGATGAGGGCCATGTGGGAATGTTTTGGTTTTAATTGTGGTCATTTGTGTGGCGTTTGGAAGAGATGACAGGGTCCACATGGGCTTGAACTCTGCTGTGATTCTCCTTGGAGACTGAGTTCTGGAACTGACCTCAGAGAAGTATTGCCATTAATTGTGTTGGCATTGTAGGAGGCCACACATGAGAGTTGCCCTTGAAACCTGAGATCTAGGCCCAGGATGGCTTTCCACAGAGAGCTGAAAATCTCAGCAAGGATATCACATGATTTTATTCTGAAAAACTTGGCAGCCATAGTTAGAGTCAAAAGACACATGGACCTCACGTTGTAGACCTCAATGGGCCTGGCTTCATGTGACCTTTTGGCCAGTGTTTGGGAAGCCTTGCCTGTTAGAGTTCCTCAGAGCTTTCATTGAAATGAGCTTCCTCCCCATGTAATGGTTCCTGGATGAATGGAAACCCCAAAGTGCCTCCAACTTCATTCTTGAAAAATGGAAAGAAAAACACCATGAAATTTTTGAAATTCCCAATGACCAGATGGCACTGAAGAACCATTGGATGTCCTGTTGCTGATCATGAGTGTAACAGACAGTGCCTTGATTGACTGGGTTTCATGAAAATGGTGTAGAACAGAGATGCCAGTAAGTTGGAGCCTGCTGAGTAGTGGGCCTAGAGCAGTGGTAGGCAGGTGTGTGATAATACATCTGTGATGTGGCCATGTGGATCTGCCATTGGCGTCCAAATGGCTTGTGACTGACTTGATGCAGCCAGGAGACCATTATATGAAAAGGCATCTTGTTATATGCAGAGTTTTCAGGGCAATGTTCAGAATTAGGTTGCTATGGTCAAGGCGGCAAGCAATGTGGAATAGAAGCCCAGTTGGTGCATTCTCCTGCAGAGCCTGACCCACCACACGTTACAAGACTCCCTCATGCACTGTGTCCCAGTTGAACTCCTTGTATGTCATGAATCAAATACCAAACTCCCAGTGCAGCAGCAAAAAAACACCACGAAAAGTGGAGGATGACCAAATGGCTTCAAAGTCCACACGGGGTGTCACTTTGCCCGAAGAGGCCACAGTTTACCTACAAAGAGACTTCAGCACTGCTGCCTCATGTTCATCGGAAAATAAGAAACCATGTCCTCCAGGTCACATAGATACTGACCCAGGTTTGATGGTCTCACTTCAAAGGAAGCTAAAGCTCCTGACAACAACATATATTTCAAATGCCCAAACTCAGAGGCAGTTTCTCAAGAAGTCTTTAGGCCAGCATAGCTCCATGATTGTGGAGTGTTTACACTGTCCCTTACTTTTGGAAACTCCTCTACCACCTCCAAGGTTGTGAACTCCTGAGCATTTTCCATTCCACATATGTATTCACAGATTTTCTAACTCTTCTTTTCTAATTGTGTTTTACCTGGGGCGAAGATAATTTCAAGGCATTTTTCTGGATGAGAGTGGGAATATTTTTTGTGGCACATATTTGCATACACATTGGATTTATTTTCCTATTTTCAATTTGAAATACTGAATCCGTGACACTAACCCATACCCTACTTGTCTCTGACTACTAATCCTAATAAGATGGAGAAAAATAACCCAAACAGAATATAAATACAAGCAGTTCAGGGGAGGCATGGTGTATAGTTGGACATGGCTTTTGCATGACAAAATGTAGGTGCTATAAATCTAGTCGATTTAAATTGAAATAGTTCTCCATGTATTTTTAAATATAACAAATATGTGAATTCCTCTCTCCCATTTTATGTAACCTATTGAGCACATCTATTTTTATATGCACATATAGAATACTACCTGGTATCACACATACGTTCTTGTGAGGTGTCTGACTTGACAGATACAAATGATGAGAAGTGATCACTCCACCTAAACGCTATGGGATTTGAAAATTCATCCTATGTGTGAGCCTCCTAGTTGAACAATATTATACATAAATCCATGTTCAGTAAATTGAATATTTTTCTATCTGTGTAAGATATATATATCACGGTGAATTTTGATTGGCATATATATTGCTACTTTTTAATGTCTCTCTCTCTCTCTGTGTGTATATATACACACTCCAGATTTTTTTTAAATATAAAATATATATGCCTTATTATACACTCCCTAAATTTTTTCATATTCATGTATGTGGATTTATAGTCAACATTTCAAAAGGTTATTCTCTGAAATATTCATCCACCTGAAATACATATTTGCTTCCTAGTAATGAAAACTAACTTCAGTGAATGGTGCATACATATCCTAATATTTCTACAATAATTGACCCAGTTTCTCATTAATACAAGTAGATTCATATGGGACATGATGTGTATTTTCATGTTCATTCTTATTCGCCACTGGTACATTACTATTTCTTCAGGTAATGCACATAATAGAGTATATATTTCATCCACAAGTTAGCAAAATTATGGGTATGTGTTTCACTTTCAATAATTTTCTGTTTCAGAACACATGTATTCCTCCATGTTTCTTGACTGGTCTTTTCATGAGACTTCTTACCAAACCCATTATTTTCGATTTCCATAATCCCTTTTGAAGCAAAACTCACACACCGTTCATGATAAACCATAACCCTAATATTACCATTAGATGTATAACTGGATGGAATGAATGATTGTATATCAATATAAGATTTCTTATATATTTTCAGATATCAAATCAATCCATTATTTAAAGTGGAACCAGTTATATTATTTATTCACAGTATAGTCTATTCATGCATTGTCTCTATATTCATAGACACAGGGTACACCTCATTGTAAACTCAATACTAATTTATACGTATTCAAATTATGGCTCCCAGAAATGGTGGAAGAAATATTCATGTCACCTGATCTACATATACAATTTAACCCAGTAATATTCTGGACACAAAAAGAAAAGGTCACACTTATGTTTCTACCAAAGCCTAAATGTAAAGTTAACATGGATTACTAAAAACATCCATGTCCAGGTTGCCTAATGCTCTCAAAAGTCAATCCTATTTGTGACAATATATTCGTTTCTTCCTAAGATAATATATCCAAAATCAACCCTGTTGAAAATGCCTAATTCTATCACACACTTTATACTTTGCCTGATTTCGTAATGTCTCTATTGATATCTTCTTTCCTACATATTTTCCCCAGTTCATCATTGTGATGGTTCATATGTGCTCACATTTACATTCACTCTCTAACCAAAACCCTATTGCTAAAAAACTTTTGTTCCAAATCCTATACTCACTCTCCTTCCTAAACATACCGACTATCTTCCTAATCCTACCGACTCTCCCTTTTTGACTGGATGTTCTCTTCTACATTCAATCATCCAAGTAATGTTCAGGTGAGCGTCGGAGGAAGAGACCACCAAGAGACTGTCTCATGGAACAGCAAAGGGTTTATTGGGGGTCCAGCATGCTGGGGCTCAGAGCTCCCTTGAATCGAGCAGAGAGCCCTGAGGACATCTTAAGCAGAGCTTATGTGTTTTCCTTGTAGAGGGCAGGGAGGGAAGTTTATTGATGGGTCAGGGCGAGTGGGCAGTTTGCATGCAACCGGGAGAGGGAGTACATTATATATTTTGGAAGTTGGAGACAGCACATTCTGGGAACAAGATTAGCAAACAGTTCTCAAGATTTCAACAGTGTTTTGTTAAGCATACAGAAAAAGAGGAAGTGACAAGTACCATTTTATTAACCTTTCATTCCCCACGTCTTCTTCTGGCTACTTTTAATCATAAAAGTGATCATTGGAGTGGTGTCACATTCTATGTCTGCTAGTGGGGTATTACCATAAGTTTAACTTGTCTAATTTGAGGTTGGAGAAATGAAAATACATGGTTGAGCAAACAGGGTTTTATAGTTAGCAAGAATGTGAGTATTATTATTGGACTGGCCAAGGTTGATAAACGTATAGTTAACCAGGGGGACTGTGTGAACCAAGACTCAAACCACCCTTTTTGGGCCTCTCTCTTTCGTTGACACTCTTCAAGGCATCCTTTTATTTTACTCATAAATTTTTTACAACTCCAGTATTGTTGCCATAAAAATAACATTCTTCCCTCAATGCAGCACAAAGGCACCATTCTCTCATGAAGAGGAGGTCCAACCCTCGATTGTTGTATGAAACAACATCAGAGAGAGAGGTTAAAGATTCCCACAAAGCTGTGATGGAGGTTTCTAATATCTTTAAGTTTTGGTCTATTGCTGCTTCTAATTGGGTATTTTGCTTTGTACCATGGACCAAGGCAGTGGTTCCTGTGACCTCCCCTGCAGCAACTCGTATTCCTAATAGGATGGCTGAAGTGAGGGATATATGTTCCCTGTGGAACCGGGTTGTATGCCCCCCTGTTTGATCTTCAAATGAACCTGCATCATGATAGAGCACTCTGGGTAACCTCTGCTCCATTACACATTTAATCACCACTGTTGACCATTTAATGAAAACATAAAAATGTTTAAGTATATAGAATTATACTCTTGTAGGAACAGTCAAGACAAGGCACCTAAGATAGCACCAAAGCTAGGGAAACAGTCCTATTTGGTTGCAAACGGATTCAGAGGGCATTGCTTCTGTTGTAATCAATTAATCCCATGAACCCCAAGTTTAGGAAGTTTCAGAATTTTGTACCCAACATGTAAGGGAATGTGCTCAGAAGTTCACAGTCAGCAGAAATTCACAAAAAGCAGTTTTTTTATGTTTTTTCCTCTGTTCTGAGCAAATTAACTTTTCAAGGACACCTGGGAGGGGGAGAGATATTTCATCCCTTTCTTTTTTCCGCTTGCCAGCTGTTACCATGGAGCCAGTTGGTAACTTCTTTATCATAGAAATGTAGCCATCTCTTTGAAGCCCCAGCTCAAAGTCAGAGGCCTTGTTCACATATTTTGTGAAAAACTAGTAAGGGGGTGTCTAGCTTACAAGTACTGATTGTTTTAGCCAGTGGCCAAGTAGAACAGGGCCACATGAAAACAGGAAGTTTGTCTACACTGAACTCTTTTATAGGGACTCTTTTGCTGAACGTCCTAAAGTCAGCCATGGTGAAGACATCTGGAGAAGATCAGTTAAGACTTTTCTGTGGGTGTGGAACAGAGGGGAAAGAGAGGGAAGGCGGGACTTAGAGCAGTTCCGAGGATCTGAGAATGAGTACGGAGAGATGTAAAAGAATAATGGGAAAGGGGTTTGGGATTTTCTAGCAACAAAAACTTGAGCAGTAGAACATGTAGAAAAGAGGGGAAGATGGGAGTGTGTATCCAAAAAGCCTGTGAGGGACTTTAAATTCTTAGTAACCTGTTTTCAGTGATGACAAAGCAACTTTAAAGACCATTTTTATTACATCTTGGATAGGGGTCTTCTCAGCTATTTTGAGCTTTAGGTTAGCTGGTAAAAGGACCTGGTGAAACCCCGTATGGGTGCTGACAGGAGAAGAGAGGAGTGAGTGGGTAGAGTGGTAACTAAGTACCTGCTACCTCAGCAAGGGGGCAATGGTCTGAGAACCGGCGGATGTTTGGGTTGTTGATCTAGTAACGGGATGGGAGAAATCAGGTTGTTGAGGTGGGAGTGACAGCAGAGAGACTAGAGCAGAAGGCTGAGGGTGAGGATCTATTGGAGAAGCATAGTTCAGGATGTGAGCGAAGGACGGAAAAGGCCTCCACATAGGGGAATCTCTTTTCACGCCTTTGAGCCCTTCCCAAAGTTAAAAAGGTTCCACAGAATTTGAGGATCTAGAGACCCCTCTGGGTGCCATCGATTTAGGTTATCTTATTGGTAATATGGCCAATGCTGTGTACTGAATTTGATTAGGAGTTTGGGTTCCATCGTGCAGCCCCTGTATGCTCACATCCCCTTGATTACAGAAGAAGTCGGCTTTTCCCACACACAGCCATGGCTGTTTGTGGCTTTGATAGTTCACCGGGCAAACATAGTAATCTAGGCTAGCCGACCTGCATCTGGCTCACGTGTCCCTACATCCATAATGTTTGTTTCCATTACATATGATACAGAAGGGATTTAATGGAATTTTAGTGGGATCCTCTTCTTCAGGGATATCTGAATAGGAAAGACATATATCCAGCTGACAAATGTCTGGGTGGAGAGATGGCCACCAGGTCCCTAAGGGGGCTGTATGCAAGATTGATTAAACTTCTTGTCCAGTAGGATTTGTGATCAGCCATCGCTGCTGAAAGGGGTGATGAGGGTTAGAAATACTGGTGGTCAAGGGGAGAGTCTATAGCCTTATCCACACGGTGAATGTGCAATTTGAAAGGGTTACCAGTCTTTTCCAGTTTCCAGCCAATTCCAGTTTCCAGTCAATGTCTGGACAGGGCGCAGGCTTGAGATGAGAGGCATGCATCCAGGAAGTGATTCCATCTACCTTTACCACTGTAGGTGTTATAAGTAGCACCTGGAATGGTCCTTTCCAGCGGGGTTCCAGCGATGTCACCTGATGTCGTCTTACGAAGACAAAGTCTCTTACTTGATATCGATGTGGAGTCCCCTCGTCCCCAGTTTGGTAGGCAGTGGCCAGCTGTTTTCACAGGTGTCACTGAATTCTTTCAAGAGCTTTAAGTCTGTCAAGCAAGCTGGTGTGGAAGGGATTGTAAGGTCTTAGAGTTGGTGTTAGGTCCCTTACTGGAGGAGGGGCACCATAGAGAATTTCATAGGGGGTGAGGTTACACTAAAATCAGAGTGAGTATTTTCTTCATTTAACAGTGCATAAGGCAGGAGCATAGTACAATCTTTTATTCCGGTCTCTAAGGTTAATTTTTTTAAGGTCTGTTTAATGGTTTGGTTCATTCTTTCTACCTGTCCTAAACTCTGGGGTCTATAAGCACAATGTAACTTCCAATTAATCCCCAGGGTCCTGGCTAACCCCTGACTTACCTGGGCCATGAACGCCGGTCCATTATCAGACCCTATTAACTTAGGCAGGCTGTATCTTGGAAAAATATCTTCTAGGATATTCTTGACCAAAATTTGCGCTATTTCTTTTCTTTTTTTTTTCTTTTTTTTGTGGGGAAGGCTTAAATGCATCCTGAAAATGTATCTACAAAGAATAGGAGATATTTAAGTCCATACCTTGCTGGCTTTATTTCAGTAATGTCCACTTCCCAGTATTGTCCTGGTTTGGTTCCTCGTATGTGCTTTCATACAGGAAGCTTGGAAGGGTAAGCATTTACCAATTGATGAACCCAACAGGCTTTTGTTACCCATTCAGTTATTTTCTTCACTGTGAGTCTGTTAGTGGAAAACTCTGTTCTTGATCCTTCAGGAATGCCTGCAGTTTCTTTGAACCAAGGTGAGTGAGTTGATGTACATTTTCTACTGACATAGTTAGAGCCGTGGCTCTTGGAGTTTTTACTGAAAGATTTAGAAATTCCACTTAAGGGCCTTCAGGGTTAAAATTTATTTTGGCCCAGAGCATGGTGAGCAGATCTCCGCCGATCAATGGGGCCAGGCATTCTGGGACTACTAGGAAGGAGTGATGGATTTTTCCTTTTCCCAGGTCCATGGTCCTCTTAGTTGTCCAAGCCCGATATTTACTGCCATTAGCCCCTTGAAATAGAGATTTTTTATTTGATAGAGGGCCCAATGTGGCCTTATGGGCTCAGTATATTGCCCCTGTATCCACTTCAAAGTTTACTGGGGTCCCCTCCACTTCAAAATTTACTCTGAGCTCGGGGAGGGGATCTGAGCCCCGACTTTCTTAGTCATCCTCCAGAGTCAGAATGGCTGGCTGGCGTGGCTGTCGCTTTCTATGTCAATTTTGGCCCAGTGTCCTTTTTGTTTGAGTAGGCACATTGATCTGAGGCCAAGGGTGGCCTCTGTCGTGGGCCAATGTATACCTTCTTGTCTCCCTGTTTCTTAATTTTTGGCCTATTTGTTGTTGTGACCTGGACCTTAGTCAACGCCTTACTCTGCCTTTTGTTTCTTTTATCCTCCATTTGCTCCCTTCTCTTCCTCAGTTTCTCTCTTATAGTATACCTTCTCAGCTTCTCTGACTAAATCTCTCAAAGTCATATCTTGTAATCAATCTAAGCTTTGTAACTTTGTTTTAATATCCAGGGCAGTTTGCCCAATAAGGCCATCGTGACAGATGCCTTTTGATTCTCTGCCTGACGATAAAAAGGATTATAGCTCCTATATGCCTCCATAATTCTCTCTAGAAACATAGAGGGAGATTCATCAGGCCCCTGATAATCTCTCTTACCTTGGCCAAATTAGTTGGTCACTAGCGGCTGCTCGGAGACCCACTATTAGAGCCCGGCGATAAGTGGACAGATGCTCCCTACCTTCAAAGGTGTTGGGGTCCCAGTTGGGTCGGTTCAAGGGAAAGCCGGCTTTGATTATGTTGGTAAGTTGTGTCGGATGCAAACCTGGTCCAAGGATTTTTTTTTAGCTTCCTGGAGAATTCCCTTTTTTTCCTCTGTCATGAAGAAAGTCCCTAGCAGTTGTTGGCTGTCATCCGAAGTAGGCTGGTGTGAAAACATCAATGACTCAACCACACCTGAGAGCCGGGTGGGGTCCTCGGTAAAAGGGGGATTGCTATTTTTTAAGTTACATAGGTCTGAAGAGAAGAACGGCCAATACTGGTAGGCTTGAATTTTCCCCCAATGGCCATTGTCAATCATTGGTCTATAGGGTCGAAGGGGAGGCATCCCAAGAGTTCCAGGGTTTTCAATCATTCACCGCCAGCGAGTTCCTTTAGCAGGGCCAGCTTCCTCCATGGGAGGAGGTGCTGTGTGTGCTGCAGGGGAATTACCTGGAGGGCGCTGGGCCGGCTTAGCTTCCTTCAATGGAGGAGAGGCTCAGTCAGCAGCAGGGGTATCACTTAGAGGGTGTTGGGGGTTAGAGGATGAGGGCAGGGGATAAGGAGGGGGAGGAGAGTCCAGTAGACTCAAATCTGGTGACACAGGGAAAACAGAGTGTGGAGGAGGAGGAGGAGCAGAGTGTTTGTGAGTTCCTGGGGGAAGGAGTCATTGCGGGGGCAGGGGCAAGGAAAGGCTTGACCCATTGAGGAGGAAATTTGCAGAGGTCCTGCTGAATTAAAATATATGGCTGTTGATCCAGATGACTATCTGGCCACGGCTGAAAGACAATATCTCTGAATTATAAATTAGTGGGAAGTAGAAAGATCCTTCTAGGGGCCATCCGACTCCAAAGGTGGGCCATTCTGAGGTACAGAGAGTCTACCACATCCGGGGCTTTACTGAAATAAAGAGATTCTGAGCCCTTAAACGGACTTTGGTATAGTGATCAAGGGTCAGGGACAGAGGCATTGAAGTGCTCTGTTCCATAATGAGAGATACACAAACAGTGAAAGCAAGACACATGACACAGGCAAGACAAGACAATAAAGACAGGCAATGGACGTTCAACACTGAGACCATGACTGAGTAGCCGGCAAAATCCGATGGACTGGCAATACTGAATCCGAAACAAAATATCACTGAGTCAAGGAGACTATTGTTCCTCAATTTCCCGAGTCCTCTCAGGCGTCCTCCAGGGACGTGGCCTGTGGTTCTGTAACACGACTGTCAGCCACCATCAGAGAGAGCTCACACTCTTCATTGACAGCCATTTTGCCAAACCCTAACATGAAACCTGAAACCAGAAAGAGGCGCCTTACTTATCTGAGGGGGGTCCATTGGGGTCTCTCGTCCACCGCTGCTTGATCTCTGTGGAACCTCCATATGTAAAGGTCGGGCTAGTGTCAGAGGAAGGGACAACCAAGAGACTTTAACATGCAACAGCAAAGGATTTACTGGGGGTCCAGCATGCTGGGGCTCAGAGTTCACTTGAATAGAGCAGAGAGTCCTGAGAACAGCTTCAGCAGAGCTTATATACTTTTCTTGGAGAGGGCAGGGAGGGAAGTTTATTGATGGGTAAGGGTCAGTGGGCAGTTAGCGCTTAACCGGGTGAGGGAGTACAATCTGCAGTTTGGCAGATGGGGACAGCACATTCTGGGAACAAGATTAGCAAACAATTCTCAAGATTTCAACAGTGTTTTATTAAGCATACAGAAACACAGGAAGTGACAAGTACCTATTTTATTAAACTTTCACTACCAACTATCCCTTTTTGACTGGATGTTCGCTTCTACATTCAATCATCCAAGGTACAAGGTCCTATGTCATTGTATATGGATTTATCTGAGACAACTTTGCAGAAAGTAATTCAAAGCTAAGTAGTCCCAATCAAGGGACCAATGCCCTTCTGGGCTTCAAATCTTACTTAGATTTCTGTTTTCATACATATATTTTACCTATGTATTCTACATATATTCAAATATATATATATATATATATATATATATATATATATATATATATATATATATATATCATAGTATATATATTTCATCCAGAGTTTCACAAATTTATAAGAATTTTTTTTCATGTTTAATCAATTCCTTCTTCAGAACACATTTATTCCTCCAGGTCTCTTGACTGGTCTTTTCATGAGACTTCTTGCCAAACACATTATTTTTGACTTCCACAATCACTTTTGAAGCAAAACTCACACACTCTTCATGATAAACCATAACACTCATATTACCATTAGAATGTAACAGGATGGAATGAATGATTGTATAGCAATATAAGATTTTCTGTATATTTTCAGATATCAATTCAAAAAATTATTTAAAGTTGGAACCAGTTATATTATTTATTCTCAGGATAGTCTATTCATGCATTATCTCTATATCCAAAGACTCCAGGTACACCTAATTTTACACCCAACACTTATTTATACGTCTTCAAAATATTGCTCACAGAATTGGTGGAAGAAATACTCATGTCACCTGATGTCCATATACATTTTATCACAGTAATATTCTCGACAAAAAAGCAAAGGTCACACTTTGATTGTACGAAAGCCTAAATGGAAAGTGAGCATGGATTACTAAAAACATCTATGTGCAGGTTGCCTAATGCTCTCAAATGTCAATCCTATTGTTGAGTACATATTTGTTTCTTCCTTAGATTATATATTCAACAACAACCCTGTTAAAAATGCCTAATCCTATCACTGACTTTATACTTTGCCTGATTTCATAATGTCTGTATTCATATCTGCTTTCCTATATATTTTCCCCAGTTCATCATTGTGACTGACTCTTCACATATACTAACTTTTACATTCACTCTCTATCTGAAACCCAATTGCTGAAGAACTTTTGCTGCCAATCCTATACTCACCCTTCTTCCTAAACCTACCAACTATCTTTCTAATAATACCGACTATCCCTGTTTGACTGGATGTTCTCTTCAACATTCAATCATCCAAGGTACAAGGTCCTATGCCATGGTATATCGATTTATCTGACACATCTGTGCAGAACAAAATTCAAAGCTAAGTATCCCAATCAAGAGCCTAATGCTCTTCTGGGCTTCATATCTTACCTAGATTTCTGTTTTCATACTTATATTTCACTTGTATATTCTTGTAAATATCACAGGTACCCAATACCATTATTCATCAATCAGAATGATTCCTAAGCCAAATCGAACCTGTTATTAAGCCTTACCATACACTTTTCCCTCAATCTAACTATACAGAAGAGCAGGGACAGAGTTTGTCTTACAATACAGAAATAGAGGGGATCTTCCACCGGCAGAGAACCTCAAGGTCCATGCAGAAATGATCCCTGGAGAAGATGTATGCAGCTATTTAGGACCTGAGAGAGCAAAAGTCATCTTCCATGGCAAACAACCTGCTCAGAATGAAGGGATTTGTCTGAATCAGCCACTTTCTTCTTTATGTAGAGAAGACGGACCAAACGAGGCTTGTATGGTGAGCTGTTCCCAGGTGCCTATGGTTGATATACCATTTTAACTTGTGAAACTGTCACAGGAAGTAGAGGCAGCCTCCATCACATGAGACCCTTCGAAGCTACTGTTAAAACAAAGTGGTTGCCAAGGTAGTGTCATAATTCAGTTCCTGAAGGAAGTGAAATAACTAATTTATTGGTGATGGAGCTCTCTGAACTTGGGATCCAAGAAGCCTGGCATCCAGAGACAGTACCAGTCACAGTCCCAGTGGGCTAACTTATTTGGATTTACCAAGAACAGAGTAAGTCTTTTTTGGTACCTACTGATATGATGATGGCCAAATGCCAGGAAAGCTCTGAAGAGGGGTCTTTCATGAAAAAGCAGGTAGTGGCTCACCCCTGGCTCCTGACAACTTCACAGTGTTGGCCAAGGAGATCAGATCTGAGACAGGACAGGCCATTTTGGGGGAACAAATAATGGCCAACCAGTCAGAGGACACTCCGGATATTCACAGACCTCCTTGGGTAAAGAAGTTGCCTTTGTGGGTGTGGGTGTGTGTTTGTGGCTTTGTCACATGTTCTGAGAATTGATAGGAAAAGCAGTTTGTTTGGTTTGAAGTGGACTATTTCTAGTAAGTCATTTGACAAGGCGAGTGTTTCTAGGTCTGTGTATCCCACTGTGTCCGTGGTTGTCGACATTAGAAAAGAGAATGTATCAATGGATGTGTCCTGTCTAGTAGAAAGCTTCCCAGCATTCATTCTGCCCAATTTGTGAATGGACTGCGGTTTGACTTTTCGATTGGCAACACCTCCTATCTCCTTAAGTTTCTGTTTTCTTCCTGAATTGTGGGCACTGTCCAGAATGGGCAAATGGTTTTGTGTTCAAGATATGTACCACCACCAAACTCTGTGACATGGCCATGTACTGGATAGCTGAAGGAAATGGCGAGCATCTCAGAAAACTCAGATACCAGCGTGACCAGAAGAGTCTCAGTGGGAAACCCTGCTTTAAGCCTTTTGCTTACCTATTGTTCTGTTGCCCTGAATGTCAGGAAGGTCTTTGCCTCAGGCCACACCTTGGTGAAGGCTGAAGCAAACAGTTTTCAAATTGTAATGAATGGGCATCACCTGTGGCTCTTTGCTTAATTGCTTTGAAATGGGATGGGTCTGAATAAGCCTCTTTGCCCTCTGTGATGCTGTGGTTAGATTTTCAGCACCTGAGGGATCTAAAGAAAAATCTCTTCTGTATCCAAAACCAAAATAGCCAAAAGAACAGTCATTGTGGATGAAGTCTCTCGCCTTCCTCTAAGGATCCTGACCTTTATCAATTGTGAATCGGGATCTTTCGGTCAAATGAGTTCTTCAAAGCCCTGCAGAGGCTAGCCCAGAGATGCGTGGGTTTTCTCATAACTCCAATTCACATAAAGAATCTAAACCCCAGAGCCAGTAGGCCTCAAATTGGAGAATTGGAACAGTATTAACAGCAGTCCTATTTGATCACTCATGGTTAACAGGAAGGGTGTCCAGGACACCCTGACTTTAGGCAAATGAGGGGCAAGGAAGTTTATTTTGGACACTGTCTTGCACAGCGCCCCTCATGAAAACCCCCAGCCAATGGATATTATGTGTGTCTATTGGAAGAAGATAAGGGCCATGTGGGAGTGTTTTGGTTTTAATTGTGGTCATTTGTTTGGCGTTTGGAAGAGATGACTGGGTCCACCTAGGATTGAACTCAGGTGTGATTCCCCTTAGAGACTGTGTTCTGTAACTGACCTCAGAGAAGTATTGCCATGTATTGTGTTTGGATTTTAGGAGTCCACCCATGAGAGTCGTCCTTGGAAACTGAGATCTACGCCCAGGGGGGCTTTCCACAGAGCACTGGGAATCTCATCCAAGATATGCCATGATTTTATTCTGAAAGATTGGCAGCCGTAGTTGAGAGTAAAAACACACATGGACCTCACATTGTAGACCACAATGTGACCTTTTGCCTACTCTTTGGGAAGCCTTGTCTCTGAGAGTTCTCCAGAGCTTTCATTGAAATGAGCTTCCTCATCATTTAATGGTTCCTGAATGAATTGAAACCCACAGTGCCTTCAACTTCATTTATGAAATTTCAAAAACTTCATTTTTGAAATTTCCATGACCAGGTGGCACTGGAGAACCTTAGGATGTCCTGTTGCTGATCATGAGGGTACCAGACAGTGCCTTGATTGACTGTGTTTCATGAAAATGGTGTAGAACTGAGATGTCAGTAAGTTGGAGCTTTCTGAGTAGTAGGCCTAGAGCAGTGGTGTGCAGGTGTGTGATAAAACATCTGTGGTGGGGTCATGTGGATCTTACACTGGCTCCAAATGGCTTGTGAATGACATGGTGCAGCCAGCACACCCTTGTATATAAAGGCATATTGTTACATAGAGAGTTTTCAGGGCAATGTTCACAATCTGGTTGCTATGATCAAGGGGGCAAGCAATGTTGGATAGAAGCCTGGTTGTTGCATTCTCCTGCAGACCCTGACCCCCCACATATTACAGGACACCCTCCAGGACTGTGTCTCAGTTGAACTCCTTATATGCCTTGAAGCAAATACAAAACACCCAGTGCAGGAGCAAGAAATAACACGAACACTGGAGGATGACCAAATGGCTTTCAAGTCCACATGGGGAGACACTTAGCCCTAAGTGGTCACAGTTTAGCTACAAAGAGAAAATTCAACACTGCTGCCTCATGTTCATTGAAAAATAGGAAACCATGTCCTCCAGGTCACATAGATGCAGACTCAGCTTTGATGTTCTCACTAAAAAGGAAGCTAAAGCTCCTGACAACAATGTATATTTCAAGTGCCCAACCTCATTGTCAGTATCTCCAGAAGTCTTTAGGCCAGTAGAGTTCCATGTTTGTGGAGTTTTACCCTGTCCCTAAGTTTTGGAAGCTCCTCTAAAGCCTCAAAAGTTTTAAACTTCTGAGAATTTTCCATTCCATATATGTATTTACAGATTTTCTGACTCTTCTCCTCTAATTTTGTCTTTCTTTGGGCGAAGGTTATGTCAAGCCATTTTCTGAATTAGAGTGGGAAGTTATTTGTGTAACACATATTGCATACACATTGGATTCATTTTCCAATTTTCCATTTGAAATACTGAATCCCTGACACTAACTTATACCCTACTACACTCTGACTACTAATTCTAATATGATGCAGAAAAGTAACCAAATCAGAATTGAAATACAAGCAGTTCAGAAGAGGCATGGTGTATTCTTGAACTTGCCTTTTGCATGATAAAGGTTAGGTGTTATAAATCCAGTCTATTTTTAATTGAATTAGATATCCATGTGTTTTTAAAGTTAACAAATATGTGAATTCCTGTCTCCCTTTGTGTGTAGCCTATTCAGCACATGTATTTTTATATGCACATATCGAATCCCAGCTGGTATCACACCTACATTCTTGTGAGGTGGCTGACTTGGCAGATACAAATTTTGAGAAGGGATCACTCCTCGTAAACGCTGTTGGAACTGAAATTCAAACTATGGGAGAGCCTCCTAGTAGAACAACATTATACATAAATCCCTGTAAAGTAAATTGAATATGTTTGGATCAGTGAATGATGTGTATTTCATGGTGAATTTCGATTGGCATATATGTTGCTACATTTTAATATCTGTGTGTGTGTGTGTGTGTGTGTGTGTATACACACACACTCTACAGATTTTTCAAAATATGAAATATATATGTCTTATTTGCACTCCCTAAATTCATTCATGTTCAAGTATGTGGATTTATAATCAACTTTTCACCAGATTATTGTCAGAAATATTCATCCACCTGAAATACATATTTGTTTCCTAGTACTGAAAACTACCTTCAGTGAATGGTGCATACAACTCCTGTTCATAGCTGCAGCCTAAGGGGCCCAGCAAACTTCCAGCTGCCTGCAAACTTTCAGCTGCCGGCTGATGATTGGCTCACAGTGGCCCCAGCAACATCTAGCTGATTGGCTCCTCTGCGGTGATGCTCATTGGAGATGCTCATTGAGCTGTTTCCCCACCCTTTCAGACTGCCAGCTGATATTTGGCTCACAGCGGCCCCAGCAACATCTAGCTGATTGGCTCCTCTGCGGTGATGCTCATTGGGCTGCTTCCCTGCCTTTTCAGATCACAGAGCTGCTCATTGGGGGACTTTTTTGACTCCACACGTGACCCAGCCAATCGGTCTCAAGAGCAGGAGGATTGTGGGAAGAGGAGAGAGGCTTGTGTGGGAGGGAAAGGCTTGTGGGAAGCCGGTGGTGACAGTTGGGGCTCTGAGGGTTTTTCCTGAGAGGCTCTTTTGCTTGGCGTGTGTGGTTCTAAAAATAAAGTTGCTTTCTTTTGGAAAGTGGCTCCTGATTGTGCCCAGCCAGACTGCAGCATTTGGTGGCTCGCATGGGGAGCGACTGAGGGTAACTGAAAAGGTAAACTGCTTGCCCCTGAGGGCAGGACAAGAGCATGGGTAGCCATTTTAAGATTCCTCTTTTGTTTTGCTTCACATTTGCTTTAAATTGCCTGTCCCTGGAGACGAGTGAGACGGAAGAAAAACCGCTCACATCTGAGGAAAAAATATTTGTGTCTGAGGAACAGATAGAGAGAAAGGCTATAATGATATTTTGTTTTTCCATTTTTATTTCATTCTATCTCTGTTTTGTTTGGTGTTATCTTGTTGGGTTGTATTATAGTAGAAATATGGCATCAGAAATTAGAAAAAAAAACAAACTGAAAAAGTGTTAAGTAAATTGTTAGAGGAAGGAGGCATCCCAGTAAAATTAAGAGCAGTCAGGGCATACGTTGATACAATACAAAAATGTAGCCCATGGCTTTTTAAGGAGGAGTTGTTAAATATATCACAATGGAACCATCATGGTGACGATTTAAAAAGAATAGAAAAGAAAAGCCCAGGGACTCGGCCAGTTGGCACATTGCCATTGTGGACTTTCGTATCTTGTTTGTTTAGTCAAAAGCCTTCAGTTCAGACAATGGTAGATGAAGGAGAAGACATATTGATTCAAGTAAAAGAGAAGGTCTCTCAAGTTAGTCAGACAGAGGAAAAAATTCAAGTAAAAGAGAAGGTCTCTCGAACCAGTCAGACAGAGGAAAAAAATCATGTAAAAGAGAAGGCCTCTCAAGCTAGTCAGACAGAGAAAGAAAGTGTAAAACAGTAAAAGCCATCAGGGGGAAATTTACAACAGGAGACTACTACTAACACCTTTCTATCACCAGAGGGTGTAAGTGTCCAACCAACAGAACCACCTCTACAGGAGACTGCTACTAATACTTTTCTATCACCAGAGGATGTAAGTGTCCAACTAACAAGGCCACCTCCATATGCTGGGAAGCCCCCAACCCCCACAGTTGATAGTTGGGATCCTGAGACAAGATCTCAAATATTAACATGCTCTATATTTGAGGTAGGAGGGCAGCGAGTTTACCATGCTTTAAATTTCAAAACAGTGAAGCAGATAAAAGAGGCTGTAACAACCTATGGTCCTCAAGCACCCTTCACTGTAAGCATGGTCGAAACCATTAACAACTTGAACATGAAGCCAGCGGATTGCGCTAATATGTGTAAAGTTGTGCTAAATGGAGGACAATACCTGTTATGGAAGGTTGACAATGAGGAATTTTGCAAGGAGACGGCTATGCGAAATGCAGCAGCTGGTTATCCTCAGAGAAATCTAGATATGTTGTTAGGAAAGGGACCTTATGAGGATCAGCAGCAACAAATTGCATATGATTCTGGTGTATGTGCATAAATTGCTGTAGATGCAATTAAGTCATGGAAGACTTTACAAGGACTTGGAGGTTTACAAGGTCAATTATCTAAAGTAATACAAGGAGCTAATTAACTTTATGCTGAATTTGTCGATAGGCTTATTCAAACAGGTACCAGAGGTTCTGGGAAAACAGAACAAGCAATGCTATTACTAAAAAAACTGGCTTATGAGCAAGCGAATAGTTGGTGCAGAGATATAATTAGACCATGGAAACATGAAGATTTAAACACATATATTAAATTATGTAGAGACATTAATGAACAAGAGCAAGTCGTGGCAACTGCAGTAAAACAGGCTTTAGATGCCAGAGACATTAATGAAGAAGGGCAAATTGTGGCAGCTGCACTAAAACAGGCATTAGATGCCAGGCCAAGAACATGCTACAATTGTGAACAAACAGGACATTTTAAAAGGAATTGCCCATAGGAGGAGGGTTTAACAAAATTACTTATAGATATTAAAGGTTTTTTTTTTTCAATTCCAATTCATCCTGAGGATAGTCCACGTTTTGCATTTACTATCCCTGCACTGAATCATGAAGGTTCTGATCAGAGATATGAATGGAAAGTACTGCCTCAAGCGATGGCTAACAGCCCAACAATGTGTCAAATTTATTTTAACAAAGTAATCAAGCCACTTAGAAATCAAAATCCTGAACTACAAATATTTCACTATATGGATGATGTATTATTAGCACACAAAGCTAAAAACACATTGCTAGAATGTTATGCCACACTTACAAACTTATTAAAAAATAATCTAGATATAGCAATAGATAAAGTACAATTAAATTTTCCAATTAATTATTTAGGTGTTCTATTATCCTCAACCATGTACCACCACCAAAAATTCAAATACAAGTAGATCAACTCAAATCACATAACGACTTTCAAAAGTTATTAGGAGACATAAATTGGATAAGGCCTTATCTAGGTATACCAACAGGAGAGTTGGGATATTTATTTGATATCCTAAAAGGTTCATCATATCCCAATTCACGGTACATGTTAACGCCTGAAGCAAGAAAGGCATTAAAAATCATTGAAACATATATGGAAAATATGCAATTGGATAGAATTGATATAAGTTTGCCTTTATTATTTATTGTCTACCAACAAAAAATATTCCTACAGGAGTATTTTTGCAAGAAGGTCCATTATTATAGATACATTTATCTTATTCTCCTAACACTATTCTTACTAGGTACCCTGAGGCTATAGGACAATTAATACCCAAAGGAATAAAAGCAGCAAAGTGAGTGCTTGGGATTGCTCCCAATAAAATTATTACTCCACATACTCTGAATCAAATTGATGAGTTAGTTAATGAGTTAAATACTTGGGCAATAATCATGTGCAAATCTAATGTTTCATTTCATAATCACTTACCATCTAATCCTTTATTGTCTTTTTGGTCATCGCATCCTGTAATTTTTCCAAAATTGACAAGAAAAACACCTATCATGAATGCTCCAAATATATTTACTGATGGATCAAATAATGGTACAGCAGCAATAGTTACACCTGATCAAACTTTTACATTTCTAGTACCCAAACAATCAGCTCAAAATGTAGAGCTTAATGCAGTATTACAAGCTTTTGTGATGTTTAAAGATTCTGTATTTAATTTATTTTTGATAGTCAGCATATAGTTAATGCTATAGTATGCCTTGAAGATGCTGGTAGGATTTCCCATTCCTCTACTGTTTTCTCCTTGCTTTCCACTATACAAAGTATAATCTGGGACAGAAAAGATCCATTCTTTATAGGACATATCAGGGCACATACAGGATTGCCTGGAGCCATCAGTTTGGGCAATGATTTAGCAAATAAAAGTACACATGACATACATATTTTCTCTACACTAGAAGAAGCTATAAATTTTCGTAAAAAGTTCCATGTCAAAGCTAATACCTTACAAAAGCCTTCTAAAATAACTAAGGAAAAAGCTAGACAAATAATAAAACAATGTCAAAATTGTGTAACCTTTTTACCACAAGTTAATCTTGGAGTCAATCCTAGAGGATTGATACCTAATCATATTTGGCCGATGGACATCACACACTTGCCAGGATTTGGAAAATTAAAATATTTGTATGTTACAGTTGATACTTCTTCTGGATTTTTGATGGGCACACTTCATGCCGGAGAAAAAACTAAAGATATTATCACTCATTGCTTACAAAATTTTGCCACTGTGGGCGTTCCCAAACAGTTAAAAACAGATAATGCCCCTGGTTATACTTCTACCTCTTTTAAACAATTTTGGTCATCATTTGGCATTACTCATATAACATTAATCCCATACAATCCACAGGGACAAGGCATAGTTGAAAAAGCTCATCAAACTATTAAAAAGTACTTATTAAAGCAAAAAAGACACAATTGGGAAAGGGTATATATTCCCCAAAGACAAACTTAAAATAACCCTTTTTATTCTAAACTTTTAAAATTTGGATTCATCAGGACTTAGTGCTGGGGAAAGGCATATGTGTCCAAAAAATGTGCATAAGCCCAAGGTTCTTTGGAAAGATATTCTAACAGGACAATGGAAAGGTCCTGACCCAGTAATTGTCTGGAGTCGGGGGTCTGTTTGTCTGTTTCCACAGGAAAAACAGTAGCCGATTTGGATTCCAGAGAGATTAACCAAGGTCCTGACCCAATGATTGTCTGGAGCCAGGGGCCTGTTTGTGTGTTTCCACAGAGAGAACAACAGCCGATTTGGATTCCAGAGAGATTAACTGAAGCGATTTCTACAGAACAAAAAGAAGATGATTTGACTCAAGTCCATATCAGCTGATATCCAAAATTCCAGTTTGGCTACCCTTACATCTAAGATAGAACCAGGATGCTTTTTTCAATATCTATTTTATTATTGCCTTTTCCCACATTTTATTTTGTTTTTTTGAGCTCATACATACCTAGTTTAATGTTTTGGTGATCAGTTCTATTTTTTGACAATAGAGTTTTTAAACATTGCAATGGAGATTTCACATGTAAAAAGTTATAAGGCCTTTACTATTAGGTTATGTGTTGTATGTATTATATTATGTGTGCACACTTGTGTTTTGTGTTATATGTTTGAATGTTCATATGTCCATATATCATATATGATGAGGGCTCATGAAAAAATTGATCCAAATATTTTTTTTATTCACATTATTTAAATGGTTTAATTTAAATTGGGTAAACAGCTGTTGAGGATTGTTTTAAAATGTGAACAAAAAAGGAGGTTAACAGATCTGTTTGTTTTCTTTCACATTTCCTTTTCATTATATTTAATAATTCTCTCCAAGACAATGTAAATTGTTAAGAAAATTGTTTTCTTTCAGTGTTTTCTGGAATGTTACATAATTTTTTCTTTAGCCATTATTGCCAGAATTTCTATCTTCGTCACAGTGCTGGTGAAATCAAAGATAAAACCAATCTACAGCTTCTGCAATAGCCATCACTGAACTGCTTGCAGAACTTGCCTGGACACATTGTGAACTCACATGTATGCATTGTAAACTATCTGTTTGTGCAGCAACTTGTGGTAGTGTTGGGTTATATTTGCTGATGATGTCATTGGTGGTACAATTTTTTCAAAAGGAGCCGTCAATTGGCTTGGTGTATCTTCCTCCCTTCTGAGATTCCAAAAGTAAGGGACAGGGTAAACACTCCACAACCATGGAGCTCTGCTGGCCTAAAGACTTCTTGAGAATCTGCCTCTGACGTTGGGCACTTGAAATATATGTTGTTGTTGGGAATTTTAGCTTTCTTTGTAGTGAGACCATCAAATCTGGGTCTGCATCTATGTGACTTGGAGGTCATGGTTTCTTATTTTCCAATGAACATGAGGCAGCAATGTTGAATTCTCTCTTTTAGGGTAAACTGTGGCCACGGGGGGCTAAGTGTATCCACATGTGGACTGTGAAGCCATTTGGGCATCCTTCACTTTTTGTGGTGTTTCTTGCTGCTGAAATGGAATTTTTGTATTTGCTTCACGAAATACAAAGAATTCAACTGTTACCCAGTGCGTGAGGGAGATCTGTCACCTGTGGTAGGTCAGGGTCTGCAGAAGAATGCATCAACCAGGCTTATATTCCACATAGCTTGCCCCCATGACCATGGCAACCCGATTCTAAACATTGCCCTGAAACCTCTCCATATAACAAGATGCCTTTACATAGAAGGGACTGCTGGCTGCACCATGTCTGTCACAAGGCATTTGGAAGCCAATGGGAGATCCACATGGCCCCACCACAGATGTTTTATCACACACCTGCCCACCACTGCTCTATGCCCACTCCTCAGCAGGCTTCAACTTCTTGGCATCTCTGTTCGGCACCATCTTCATAAAAACCAGTCAATCAAGGCACTGACTGGTATACTCATGATCATCCTCAGGATATCCAAAGATTCTCGAGTGCCACCTGGTCATGGGAATTTTAAAAATTTCATGGTATTTATCTAGCCACTTTTCTAGGAGGAAGTTGGAGGCACTGTGGGTTTCAATTTATTCTGGAACCATTAAATGGTGAGGAAGCTCATTTCAATGAAATCTCTGGAGAACCCTCACAGGAAGGTTCCCAAACAGTGGCCAAAATGTCACATGAATCCAGGCCTATTGAGGTCTACAATGTGATGTCCATGTGTGTTTTGACTCTCAATTATGGCTTCCAAGTTTTTCAGAATAAAATCATGTGATATCCTGGCTGAGATTCCAAGTGCTCTGGGAAAAGCCTCCCTGGGCCAAGATCTCAGTTTCCAAGGGTGACTCTCATGCGTGGCCTCATAAAATCCCAACACAATTTATGCCAGTACTTCTCTGAGGTCTGTTCCAGAACTCATTCTCTAAGGGGAATCACACCAGAGTTCAAGTCCAGGTGGACCCAGGCATCTGTTCCAACTGCCACACAAATGACCACAATTTAAACCAAAACACTCCCACATGGCCCTCATCTTCGTCCATACAGACACTCATCATAACCTCTGGCTGGAGTTTTCCATGAGGGGTGCAGCACAAGACAGTGTCCAAAATAACCTCCCTTGCCCCTCATTTGCATAAAGACATGTTGGCCTGGACACCCATCTTGGGAACCAGGAATGATCAAATAGGCCTGCTGTTAATACTGCTCTGCTTCTCCAATATGAGGCCTACTGACTGTCAGGTATAGATTCTTTTTTTTTTTTTTTTTTTTTTAGAAAGAGTGAGAGAGTGAAAAGACGGGGAGAGAGAGAGAATTTTAATACTTTTCTTTTTTAGTATTTGGCGAACACAACATCTTTGCATCTTTGTCTGTATGTGGTGCTGAGGATCGAACCCGGGCCGCACGCATGCCAGGCGAGCACGCTAGGGCGTGAGCCACATCCCCAGCACCAGGTATAGATTCTTCATGTGATTTGGATTCAGTTGAAACCCAAGCACCTATGGGCTAGTTTCTGCAGGGCTTTGAAGATCTTATTTGAACCAAAGGTTCGTATTCTTACTTGATGGAGGTCAGGAACCTTACAGAGAAAGGCTAGAGAATTCTTCCACAATGAATGCTCTTTTAGCCAATGTAGTTTATGATGCACACATGGGATCTTTCTTTAGATGCATCAGGTGCTGAGAATCTAAGCCACAGCCTCACAGAGGACCTATAGCCTGATTCAGACACATTCCTTTCCAAAGCAATTAAGCAAAGAGCCACATGTGATGCCCATTCATTTGCATTTGAAAACTGTTTTCTTTATGCTTCCCAATGGGTGGCCTGAGGCAAAGATCATCCTGACATTAAGGGCAACAGAAAAATAGGTAAGCAAAAGGCCCAAAGCAGTGTTTCTCCACTGAGACTTTTCCTGATCACAGATATCTGAGTTTTCTGGGACGCTCGCCATTCCCTTCAGCTATCAAGTACATGGCCATGTCACTGAGTTTAGAGGTGGTACATATCTTGGAAACAATATCATGAGCCTATTCTGGAGAGTGGCCAGGATTCAGAAAAAAAACCAGAAACTTAGTAAGATATCAGGGGTTGCTCATTGATAAGGCAAGCCGCAGTCCATTCATAAATTGGGAAGTATGAATGCTGGGAAGCTTTCTACTACACAGGACACATCAATTGAAGCTTTCTGTTTTCTAAAGTCTACAACCACGTACACGGTGGCATACACAGACCTAGAAACACTCACCGTGTCAAACGACTTACTAGAATCAGTTCACTCCAAAGTAAACAAACCGCCTTTCTTACCTATTCTCAAAACATTAGACAAAACCACAAAACCACACCCACACCCACAAAGGCACCTCCTTCCCCCAAGTAGGTCTGTGACTATCCGGAGTGTCCTCTGACTTTTGGGCCATACTATGTTCCCCCAAAATGGCCTGTCCTGTCTCAGATCTGGTCTCCTTGGCCAACTCTGTGAAGTTGTCAGGAGCCAGCGGTGAGCCACTACCTGCTTTCCCAGGAATAGCCCCGCTTCAGAGCTTTCTTGCATTTGGCCTTCCTCACATCTGTAGGTACCAAGAAAGACTGACTCATACAGGAACATGAATGAATTTAGGGAATGTATAATAAGACACACTTATTTCATATTTTGGAAAATCTGGAGAGTATATATATATATATATATATATACACACACACACACACACACACACACACACACATTAATATTTAGCAATATATATGCCAATTGAAATTCATCACGAAATATAATACATCCACATGTCCAAAAATATTCATTTTACTGAACATGGATTTATGTATAATGTTTTTCACTAGGAAGCTCACCCATAGGTTGAATTTTCAGTTCCATCAGTATTTAGGGGAAGTAATCTCTTCTCACAATTTTTATATCCAAAGTCAGTGAGCTCACAAGAATATACGTGTGTTACCAGGTAGGATACTATATATGCTTAAAAAAATACATGTACTCAATAGGCTACAGAAAAAGAGAGACAGGAATTTACATATATGTTAACTTTAAAAGCTCAGGGAAAAATACTACAATGAAAACTTGACTAGATTTATAACACATACTCTTGATAAAGCAGAAGGCAAATCCAAGCATACACCATGCTTCCTATGAAAGGCCTGTATTTCTATTTAGTTAGGTTTCTTTTTCTCCATTATATTAAGATTAGTAGTCAGAGTCTAGTAGGGTATGGGTTAGTGTCAGGGATTCAGTATTTCAAATGGAAAATAGGAAAATGAATCTAATGTGTATGCAAATATGTGCTACACAAAAATCTTCCCACTCTCATCCAGAACGAAGCCTTGACATAACCATTGCTCCAAGTAAGACACAATTAGTTGAGAGGAGTTAGAAAATATGTGAATACATATGTGGAATGGAAAATGCTCAGGAGTTCACAACACTGGAGGTGGTAGAACAGTTTCCAAAAGTAAGGGAGAGAGTAAATACTCCACAAACATGGAGCTGTGCTGGCCTAAAGACTTCTTGAGAAACTTCCTCTGAGGTTGGGCACATGAAATATATGTAATTGTTAGGAGAATTAGCTTCATTTGTAGTGACCCCATCAAATCTGGGTCTGCATTTATGTGACCTGGATGACATGGTTACTTATTTTCTAATGAACATGAGACAGCAGTTATGAATTCTCTCTTTGTCGGTAAACTGTGGCCACTGGGAGCTAAGTGTCTCCCCGTGTTGTCTGTGAAGTCAGTTGGTCATCCTCCACTTTTAGTGGTGTTTCTTACTGCTGCACTGGGAGTTTGACATTGGCTTCACGAAATACAAGGAGTTGAACTGGGACAAAATGCTGGAGGGAGTTCTGTCACGTGTGGTTTGTCAAGGTCTCCAAGAGAATGTACAAACCATGCTTCTATTCCAAATAGTTTTCCCCTTGACTATAGCAACCTGATTCTGAACATTGCCCTGAAACCTCTCCATATAACAAGATGCCTTTACATATAAGGATCTGCTGCCTGCACCATGCAAGTCACATGTCTTTGGAAGTCAATGGCAGATCCAGGTGGTCCTACCAAAAATATTTATTCACACACCTACAGTCCACTGCTCTACACTCACTACTCAGCAGGCTCCAACTTATTGGCATCTCTGTTCTACACCATTATCACGAAACCCAGTCAATCAAGGCCCTGTCTGGTACACTCATGATCAGCAACCGGACATCCACAGGTTCTCCAGTGCCACCTGGTCATGGGAATTTCAAAAGTTTCATGGTATTTATATCACCATTTTTCAAAGATGAAGTTTGAGGCACTGTGGGTTTCAATTCATTCAGGAACCATTAAATGGTGAGGAAGCTCATTTAAATGAAAGCTCTGGAGAACTCTCACAGGCAAGCCTTTCCAAAGAGTGGCCAAAAGGTCACATGAATCCAGGACCATTGAGGTCTAAAATGTGAGGTCCATGAGTGTTTGGAATCTCAACTATGGCTGCAAAGTCTTTAAGAATAAAATATTGGGATATCGTGGCTTAGATTTCCCAAGCTCTGTGGAAAGCCATCCTGGGAATAGATCTCATTTTCCAAGGGCGATTCTCATGCATGGCCTCCTAAAATTGCAACACTATTTATTGCAATACTTCTCTGAGGTCAGTTCTAAAACTCAGTCTCTAAGGGGAATCATACCAGAGTTCAAGCCCAGGTGGACAAAGTCATCTCTTCCAACCACCACACAAATGACCACAGTTAAAACCAAAACACTCCCATATGGCCCTCATCTTCTTTTATATAGACACTCATCATAACCACTGGCTGGAGGTTTCCATGAGGTGCGCAGACCAAGACAGTGTCCAAAATATGTTCCCTTTCCTCTCATTTGCCTAAAGTCAGGGTGGCCTGGACACTTGCTGTGAACCTGGAGTAATCAAATACTCCTGTCATTAATTCAGGTCCACTTCTCCAATTTGAGGCCAACTGACCGTGGGGTTTAGAATCTTTATTTGAATTGGAGTCATGGAAAACCCAAGCACCTATAGCCTAGCCTCTGTAAGTTGGAAAAATTCATTTCACTCAAAGAATCCCTATTCTCACTTGATGGAGGTCAGGAACCTTACAGAGGAAGGCAACAGACTTCATCCCAAAGACTGCTCTTTTGGCCATTTTGGTTTGGGATGCACACATGGGAAATTTCTTTAAATCCATCAGGTGTTGAGAATCTAAGCCACAGCCTCACTCAGGGCCAAGGGGCTGATTCAGACAATCCCTTTCCAAAGCAATTAAGCAAAGAGCCACAGGTATACCCATTCATTTCCATTTGAAAACTGTTTTCTTCAGGCTTCACAAAGGGATGGCCTGAGTCAAAGACCTTCCTGACATTCAGTGCAACAGAACAATAGGTAAGCAAAAGGCCCAAAGCAGGGTTTCTCCACTGAGACTTTCCTGGTCACACTGATATCTGAGTTTTCTGAGATGCTCGCCATTCACTTCAGCTATCCAGTTCATGGCCATGTTACAGAGTTTGGAGGGGGTACATATCTTGGACACAAAACCATGGGCTTATTCTGGAGAGTGGCCAGAATTCAGGAAGAAAACAGGAAATTAGAAAGATAGTAGGTGTTGCCCATCCATAAGGCAAGCTACAGTCCATTCATCAATTTGGCTGGATAAATGCTGTGAAGCTTTCTACTAGATAGGACACATCCATTGATGCATTTTTTTTAATGTCTACAACCCCGGACACAATGTGATACACAGACATAGAAACACTCGCCTTGTCAAACGACTTACTAGAAACAGTCCACTCCAAACTAAACAAACCTACTTTTCTACCTATTCTAAGAACATGACACAAGACCACAAACTCATAACCACAAAAAAAAAAAAGGCACCTCCTTCGCCCAGGTAGGTCTGTGAGTATCCGGAGTGTCCTCTGACTTGTGGGCCAATAATGTTCCCCCGAAATGGCCTGTCCTGTCTTAGATCTGGTCTCCTTGGCCAACTCCGTGAAGTTGTCAGGAGCCAGCGGTGAGCCTCTACTTGCTTTCTCAGGAAAAGCTCTGCTTCAGAGCTTTCTTGCATTTGGCCTTCCTCACATCTGTAGGTACCAAGAAAGACTGACTCTGTCTTTGTAAATCCAAACAAGTGAGACCACTGGGGCTGGGACTGGGACTGGCTATGGGTGCCTGGCATCCTGGATCCCAAGTTCAGAGAGTTCCATCACCACTGAAGTGTGATGGAACTGTTTTTAGTTCCTCCTTCAGGAACTGAATGAGGTCACTCTCTTGGCAACCACTTTGTCCAAACGTTGCTTCCAAGGTTCCCATGAGATGGAGGCTGGCCCTAATTCCTGTGACACTTTAACAAGTTTGAATTGTATATCAACCATAATCTCCCAGGAACAGATCTACACACAGGCCTGGGTTGGCTCATGTTCTCTGCTTTAAGAATAGAAGCTGATTCAGACACAACCCTTTATCCTGACCAAGCCGTTTGCCATGGAAGATGCCTTTTGCTCTCTCAGGTCCTTCATAGCTGCCTACATATTCTCCAGGGATCATTTTGCCATGGACATTTGAGGTTATCACCAGGTGGAAGATCCATTACATTCCAGTATTATAAGACCAACTCTTTCCCTGCTTTTCTGTAAAGTAAGATTGAGGGAATACTGTATGTTTAGGGTTAATAACAGGTTCGATTTGGGTTAGGAATCATTTTGCTGGGTGAATAATGGTATTGGGAACCTGCGATATTTATAACAATATAGAGGTGAAATGTATGCATGAAAACAGAAATCTAAGTATGATTTGAAGCCCAGAAGGGCATTGGGCCCTTGCTTGGGATACTTAGCATTGAATTAACTTCTGAACAGATGTCTCAGATAAATCGATATACAATGGCATATGACCTTGTACCTTGGATGATTGAATGTAGAAAAGAACATCCAGTCAAAAAGGGATAGTCAGTAGGATTAGAAAGATAGTAGTTAGGATTAGGAAGGAGAGTGCATGTAGAATTTGCAACAAAAGTTCTTTAGCAATAGGTTTTCGGTTAGAGAATGAATTTAAATGTCAGCACATGTGAAGAGTCAGTCACAATGATGAAATTGGGAAAATATGTAGGAAAGCAGATATAAATAGAGACATTAGGTAATCAGGCAAAGTATATAGTGAGTGATAGGATTAGACATTTTCAACAGGGTTGAGGTTGAATATATTATTTTAGGAAGAAACAAATATGTAGTCACCAATAGGATTTACATTTGAGAGCATTAGGCAACCTGGACATGATATTTTTAGTAATCCATGTTCACTTTCCATTTAGGCTTTGGTACAATCATAAATGTGAACTTTGAATTCTGTGCCCAGAATATTTCTGTGATTAAATATATATATATATATATATATATATATATATATATATATATATATATATATATATATATATATAGATCATTTGACATGAGTATTTCTCCACCATTTTTAGGAGCAATATTGACTGACTACTACTGACTGATAGGTATAGATTCTTTATGTGATTTGGCGTCATGAGAAAACCCAAGCACCTCTTCATGGCTTGAAGAACTCATTTGACCCAAAGAGCCACAAGTGATGCTCATTCATTTCCGTTTGAAAACAGCTTTCTTCAGGCTTCACAAAGGGGTGACCTGAGGCAAAGAACTTCCTGATATTCTGGGCAACAGAACAATAGGTAAGCAAATGGCCCAAAGCAGGGTTTCTCCACTGAGACTTTCGTGATCACACTCTCCCAGCTCACGTGTAAAGTTAGATTGAGGGAAAAGTCTATGGTTAGGGTTAATAACATATTCGATTTTGGTTAGGAATCATTCTGAAGGATGAATAATGGTATTGGGAGACTGGGATATTTACAAGAATATATAGGTGAAATACAAGTATGAAAACAGAAATCTAGGTACAATTTGAAGCCCAGAAGGGCATTGGGCCCTTGAGTGGGTTACTTAGCTTTGAGTTATGTCCTGCCCAGATGTCTCAGATAAATCGATATTCAATGGCATAGGACCTTGTACCTTGGATGATTGAATGTTGAAGAGAACATCCAATTAAAAAAAGAAAGTCCGTAGGATTAGGAAGATAGTTGCTAGGTTTAGAAACAAGAGTGAGTATAGGATTTGGACAAAAAGTTCTCTAGCAATAGGTTTTCAAGTAGAGAGTGAATGTAAATATCAGCACATGTGAAGAGTCAGTCACAATGAGAACTGGGGAAAATATGTAGGAAAGCAGATGTCAATAGAGACTTTAAGAAATCAGGCAAAGTTTAAAGTGAGGGATAGGATGAGATATTTTCAACAGGCTTGAGATTGAATATATAATCTTAGGAAGAAACAAATATATAGTCAACAATAGGATTTACATTTGAGAGCATTAGGCAACCTGGACATGGATGTTTTTAGTAATGCATGCTCACTTTCCTTCTGGCTTTGGTACAATCATAAGAGTGACCTTTGTTTTCTGTGTCCAGAATGTTACTGTGATAAAATGTATATGTAGATTAGGTGACATGAGTATTTCTTCCACCATTAGTGGGAGCAATATTTTGAAGACGTATAAATTCGTATTGGGGGAACAAAGAGGTGTACCATGTGTCTATGAATATAGAAATAATGCATGAATAGACCATACTGTGAACAAATAATGTAACTGGTTCCAACTTTAAATAATTGATTTAATTAATATCTGAAAATGTAAAGGAAATCTTAAATTGATATACATACATTCATTATAACCAGTCATAAATCTAACGGTAATATTAGGGTTATGGTTTATCAAGAAGAATGTGTGAGTTTTGCTTCAAAAGTGATTATGGAAATCGAAAATAATGTGTTTGAAAAGAAGTCTCATGAAAAGACCAGTCAAAAAATCTGGAGGAATATATGTGTTCTGAAGCAGGAAGTGATTGAAATTGAAACAAATGCCTATAAATTTGTGAACTTGTGGATGAAATATATATCCTATGATGTGCATAAACTGAGAAAATAGTAATGTACCACTGTTGAATAAAAATGAACCGGAAAATACACATCATGTCCCATAGGAAACTACTTGCATTGATATTAAACTGGGTATTACTGTAGAAATATTAGGATTTGTATGCACCATCCACTGAAGTTATCTTTCAGTACTAGGTAACAAATATGTATTTCAGGTTGATGAATATTTCTGAGAATTATCTTGTGAAAAGTTGATCATAAATCCACATACATGAATATGAATGATTTTAAGGAGTGTATAATAAGACTCATATATTTCATATTTTGAAAAATTTGTAGAGTGTGTATTCCAATCAAAATTCATCATGAAATATATATGTCATCCACAGATGCAAAAATATTTATTTCACTTGAAAATGGATTTATGTATAATGTTATTCTACTAGGAAGCTCACCCATATTTTGAATTTTCAGTTCCAACAATGTTTAGGAGGAGTGATCTCTTCTCATAATTTGTATCTGCCAAGTCAGCCACCTCACAAAAATGTACATGTGATAACAGATAGGATACTATATGTGCATATAAAAATACATGTGCTGAATAGGCTACAGAGAAATGAGACAGGAATTTGTTGAGAGCCACAGCTGAAGGGGCCCCAGCAAACTTCCAGCTGCCAGCAAATTTCCAGCTGCCGGCTCATTATTGGCTCACAGCGACCTCAGCATCATCTAGCTGATTGGCTCCTCTGTGGTGATGCTCATTGGGCTGTTTCCCTGCCCTTTCAGACCATGGAGCTGCTCCTTGGGGAACTTTTTTGGCTCCACCCAGCCAATCGGCCTCAAGAGCAGTAGGATTGTGGCAGGTGGAGAGGCTTGTGTGTGTGAGAGAGACTTTACAAGGAAGCCAGTAGTG
The DNA here is from genome assembly GCF_048772815.1 of Callospermophilus lateralis. NCBI lineage: Eukaryota > Metazoa > Chordata > Mammalia > Rodentia > Sciuridae > Callospermophilus > Callospermophilus lateralis. Next base: position 72,824 of record NW_027512559.1, read on the forward strand.
GCAGTTGGGCTCTGAGGGTTTTTCCTGAGGAGTTGTTTTGTTTGCCGTGTGTGGTTCTAAAAATAAAGTTAGTTTTTTTTTTTTTTTTTGACAAGTGGCTCCTGAATCATGCCCAGCCAGACTGCAGCATTTTGTGGCTCACATGGGGAACGACTGAGGGTAAGTGATAAGGTAAACTGATTGCCCCTGTGGGCAAGGTGAAAGGATGGGTAGCCATTTTAAGATGACTCCTTTGTTTTGCTTCACTTTTGTTTTAAGTTGCCTGTTCCTGGAGATGAGTGGGATGGAAGAAAAACCACTCACATCTGAGAAAAAACTATTTACGTCTGAGGAACAGATAGGTGTAAAGGACGGATGCACATGTCAGGAGGATAGAAAGGCTATAATGACTTTTTGTTGTTCCCTTTTTAATTCATTCTGTCTCAGTTTTGTTTGGCGTCATCTTGTTGGGTTGTATTATAATAGAAATACGGGATCAGAAATTAGTAAAAAAACAAACTGAAAGAGTGTTAAATAAATTGTTAGAGAAAGGAGGCATCTCAGAAATATCAAGGAGAGTCAGGGCATTTGTTGATACAATACAAAAATGTAGCCCATGGCTTTTGAAGGAGGAGTCATTAAATATATCACAATGGAACCATCATGGTGAAGATTTAAAAGGATTAGAAAAGAGCAGCCGAGGGACTATGCCAGTTGGCATATTGCCATTGTGGACGTTCATATCTGGTTTGCTTAGTCCAAAGCCTTAAGTTCAGACAAAGATAGAGGAACCAAGTTTAGAGCATAAAAAGCAATCAGGGGCAAAGTTAAAAAAGGAGACTGCTACTAACACCTTTCTGTCACCAGAGGATGTAAATGTCCAACTAACAAGGCCACCTCCATGTGCTGGGAGGCCCCCAACCCCAACAGTTGATAGTTCGGATCCTGAGACAGGATCTCAAGTATTAACATGCCCTGTATTTGAGGTAGGAGGGCAGCGAATTCACCATGCTTTAAATTTCAAAATAGTGAAGCAGCTAAAAGAGGCTGTAACAACATATGGTCCTCAAGCACACTTCATTGTAAGCTTGGTCGAATCCATTAACACTTTTAACATGACGCCAGCAGATTGGGCTAATATGTGTAAAGCTGTGCTAAATGGAGGTCAATACCTATTATGAAAGGTTGCCAGTGAGGAATTTTGCAAAGAGATGTCTAGGCGAAATGCAGCAGCTGGTTATCCTCAGAGAAATCTAGATTTGTTGTTAGAAAAGAGACCTTATGAGGATCAGCAACAACAAATTCCATATGATCCTGGCATATACGCACAAATTGCTGTAGAGGCAGTTAGGGCATGGAAGACTTTACAAGGACATGGAGGTTTACAAGGTCAATTATCTAAGGTAATACAAGGAGCTAATGAATCTTACGCTGGATTTGTAGATAGGCTTATTGAAACAGCTACAGAGTTTTTGGAAATACAGAACAAGCAATGCCATTATTAAAACAACTGGCTTATGACCAAGCGAATCATTGCTGCAGAGGTATCATTAGACCATGGAAACATGAAGATTTAAACACATTTATTAAATTTGGTAGAGACATTAATGAACAAGAGCAAGTCGTGGCAGCTGCAATAAAACAGGCTTTAGATGCCAGAGACATTAATGAAAAAGGGCAAATTGTGGCAGCTTTAGTAAAACAGGCTTTAGAAGACAGGCCAAGAACATGCTACAATTGTGAACAAACAGGACTTTTTAAAAGGAATTGCCCCATAGGAGGAGGGTTTAACAAAACTAGGTATCAAAGGACTAGAATACCGGGTATTTGGCCACAATGACGTAGAGGGAGACATTGGGCTAATGAATACCATTCTCAAACCACCATAGAGGGTACTTCATTATCAAAAAACAAATAAGCACCAGGTGTTTATCCACGATATCATGAAGAAAGGCATCCGGCTCCATTGCCAAAAAATGGACAGGGGGGCCCAATGCTCTGGGGCCCGAAACCGCAAATATATGGAGCACTGGAGGAAACCAGCAACCCCATCAGTGTAGTGCCCACGACACATTGTTCATCAGATCCCTCATCAGACAAACCAGAGGGAGCGCAGGGTTGGACATCTGTGCCTCCGCCAGATCAATACTAACTCCAGAGATGGGAGTTCAAATCATTCCCACAGGGGTGAAACGACCTCTTCCCAAAAGAACAGTAGGCTTATTATTGGGATGCAGCTCTTCTACTCTAAAAGGACTTATGATGAGTCCTGGGGTAATTGATCCCGATTATGAAGGTGAAATAAAAATTATAGCCAGTTTTCCAAAGGGTATATCAGTAATTTCTCCAGGAGATAGAATAGCACAATTAATAATAATACCCAGCCCACATGATAAATTTTACAGTTATGCTGTAGAAAGGGGTTCCAAAGGATTAGGCTCCACAGGTGTAGATTGGGCTATGCTTTCTTTAAATTTATATTCTCGCCCCATGCTAAAACTAAATATTCAAGGACATGAATTCAATGGGCTACTGGATACAGGTGCAGACCTTAGCATCATCTGTCGTCAAGAATGGCCAAAACATTGGCCATTACAACAAGCCACTCAAACGCTTCGAGGCCTAGGAGTGGCGACTAATCCCCATAAAAGTGCAACGGTATTAGATTGGAAGAATCCTGAAGGATGTGAAGGAACTATACAGCCATATGTATTGGAACATCTTCCCGTAAATTTATAAGGATGAGATGTCCTAGATCAATTAGGTTTGACATTAACAAATAACATCAATCAAAATTCACCCACTATTATGGCTAGACAAGATTTTAGGAAAGGAAAAAGATTAGAAAAGCAAGAACAAGGTATAGCAACACCAATACAAAAAGATCAAGGAACAGATAGATATGGGTTGGATTTTCAGAAAGGGCCACTGAGACAATAAATATTACTTGGAAATCAGAAAGACCAGTATGGGTTCCTCAGTGGCCCCTGACTAAAGAAAAGATACAAGTAGCCCATGACCTGGTCAAACAACAATTAGCGGAAGGACATATACAACCTTCTGTGTCTCCCCATAATACTCTCATTTTTGTCCTTAAAAAGAAATCTGGTAAATGGAGACTATTGCAAGATTTAAGAGCCATTAATAATGGGATGGTTATTATGGGACCTGCTCAATCAGAGATTCCTCAATTGTGTGCTTTGCCAAAAACTTGGTATGTTTTCATTGTAGATATTAAAGATCGTTTTATTTTCAATTCCAATTCATCCTGAGGATATTCCAAGTTTTGCATTTACTATACCTGCACTGAATCATGAAGGTCCTGACAAGAGATATGAGTGGAAAGTACTCCCTCAAGGGATGGCTAACAGCCCAACTATGCGTCAAATTTATGTTAACAAAGTAATCCAGCCACTTAGAAATCAAATTCCTGAAATACAAATTTTTCACTATATGGATGATGTATTATTAGCACACAAAGTTAAAAACCCAATGCTAGAATTATATGCCACACTTACAAACGTATTAAAAAATTATAACCTAGAGATAGCAATAGGTAAAATACAATTAAATTTTCCAATTAATTATTTAGTAGCTCTATTATCCTCAACCATGGTCAGTCAACCAAAAATTCAAATACGAGTAGATCAACTCAAATCAATTAATGACTTTCAAGAGTTATTAGGAGACTTAAATTGGATAAGGCCTCATCTAGGTATACCAACAGGAGAGTTGGGACCTTTATTTGATATCCTAAAAGGACCATGAGATCCAAATTCACTCAGAATGTTAACGCCTGAAGCAAGAAAAGCAATAAAAATCATTGAAACATATATGGGAAATATGCTTTTGGATAGAGTTGATATAATTTTGCATTTATTATTTATTGTACTAACAACAAAAAAAAATATTTCTACAGGAGTATTTTGGGAAGAAGGTCCATTATTATGGATACATTTATCTTATTCTTCTAACACTATTATTACTTGCTATCCTGAGGCTGAGGGAGAATTAATACTCATAGGAATAAAAGCAGCAAAAAGAGTGTGTGTGGAATTTCACCCAATAAAATTATTACTCCATATACTATGAATCAAATTGATGAATTAGCTAATTAGTTAAATACTTGGGCAATAATCGTGTGTAAATCTAATGTTTCATTTGATAACCACTTACCATCTTATCTTTTATTGTCTTTTTGGTCATCGCATCCTGTAATTTTTCCAAAAATGACAAGAAAACACCTATCATGAATGCTCCAAATATATTCACCGATGGGTTAAATAATGGTACAACAGCAATAGTTACACCTGATCCAACTTTTATATTTTTAGTACCAAAACAATCAGCTCACAAGGTAGAGCTTAGTACAGTATTACAAGCTTTTGTGATTTTTAAAGATTCTGTATTTAATTTATTTTCCGATAGTCAGTATATAGTTAATGCTATAGTATCCCTTGAAGATGCTGGTAGGATTTCCCCTTTCTCTACTCTTTTCTCTTTGCTTTCCACTAAACAAAGTCTAATCTGGGACAGAAAAGATCCATTCTTTATAGGACATATCAGGGCACATACAGGATTGCCTAAAGCCCTTAGTTTGGGCAATGATTTAGCAGATAAAACTACAATTGACATACATACATATTTTCTTTACACTAGAAGAAGCAATAAATTTTCTTAAAAAGTTCCATGTCAATGCTTATACTTTACAAAAGCATTTCAAAAAAACTAAGGAACATCTAGACAAATTATAAAACAATGTCAAAATTGTGTGACCTTTTTACCACAAGTTAATCTTGGAGTCAATTCTAGAGGATTGATACCTAACCATATTTGGCAGATGGACGTCACACACTTGCCAGAATTTGGAAAATTAAAATATTTGCATGTTACAGTTGATATTTGTTCTGGATTTTTAATGGGCTCCCTTCATGCTGGAGAAAAAAACTAAAGATGTTATAGCTCATTGCTTACAAAATTTTGCCACTGTGGGCATTCCAAAACAGTTAAAAACAGATAATGCCCCCGGTTACACTTCTAACTCTTTTAAACAATTTTGCTCATCATTTGGCATTACTCATATAACAGGAATCCCATACAATCCACAGGGACAAGGCATAGTTGAAAGAGCACATCAAACAATAAAAATGTACTTATTAAAGCAAAAAGACGGAATTGAGAAGGGGTATATATTCCCCAAAGATAAACTTAAATTAACGCTTTTTACTCTAAACTTTTTAAACTTGGATTCATCAGGACTTAGTGCTGTGGAAAGGCATATGTTTCCAAAAAATGTGCATAAGCCCAAGGTCCTTTGGAAGGATATTCTAATAGGACAATGGAAAAGTGTTGACCCAGTAATTGTCTGGAGTCGGGCGTCTGTTTGTGTGTTTCCACAGGAAGAACAGCAGCTGATTTGGATTTTGGAGAGATTAACTAAAGTCCTGACCCAGTGATTGTCTTTAGTCAGGGGTCTGTTTGTGTGTTTCCACAGGAAGAACAGCAGGCAATATGGATTCCAGAGAAATTAACTAAAGAGATTTCTATAGACCAAAAAGAAGATGATTTGGCTCAAATTCATAACAGCTGATATCCAAAACTCCAGTTTGGCTATCCTTACATCTGCGACAGGACCAGGATGCTTTTTTCAATATCTATTTTATTATTGCCCTTTCCCACATCATGAAGTTCTATTTTCTATTTTTTTTTTTTTTGAGCTCATACAGACCTAGGTTAATGTTTTGCTGATCAGTTCTATTTTTTGACTATAGAGTTTTTAGACATTCCAATGGTGATTTCACCTGTAAAAAGTTATAAGGCCTTTACTATTATGTTATGTGTTGTATATATTATATTATTTGTGCACACTTGTGTTTTGTGTTTTATGTTTGAATGTACATATATCCATATATCATATATGATGTGCGCTCATGAAAAAATGGATCCAATTTTTTTTTATTCACGTGATTTAAATAGTTTAATTTAAATTGGGTAAACAACTGTTGAGGATTGTTTTAATATGTGAACAAAAAAAGGAGTTTAGCAGAACTGTTTGTTGACTTTCACCTTTCCTTTTCATAATATTTAATAATTCTCTTCAAGGTAATGTAAATTGTTAAGATAATTGGGTTTTTTAGTGCCTTCTGGAATGGTAAGTAATTTTTTCTTTAGCCATTATTGCCAGAATTCCAATCTTCAACCCAGTGCTGGTGAAGACAAAGATAAAACCAATCTACAGCTTCTGCAATAGCCATCACTGAACTGCTTGCAGAACTTGCCTGGAATATATATCACTTGTATGCATTGTGAACTAACATGTATGCATTGTGAACTATCTGTTGGTGCAGCGACTTGTGGTAGTGTTGGGGTAATTTTGCTGATGCTCTCATTGGTGGTACAATTTTTCCAAAAGGAGACATCAATTGGCTTGGTCTATCTTCCCTATTCTCACTTTATAGAGGTCAGGAACCTTACAGAGGAAGGCGAAAGACTTCATCTGCAATGACTGTACTTTCGGCCATTTTGGTTTTGGATGCACACATGGGATCTTTCTTTAGATCCATAAGGGGCTGAGAATTTAATCAACAGCCTCACACAGAGCTAAGAGGCTGATTCAGACACATCCCTTTCCAAAGCAATTAAGCAAAGAGCCACAGGTGATTTCCATTCATTTCCATTTGAAAACTGTTTTCTTCAGGTTTCACAAAGGGGTGGCCTGAGGCAAAGAACTACCTGACATTCAGGGCAACAGAACAATATGTAAGCAAAAGTCCCAAAGCAGGGTTTATCCACTGAGACTTTTCTGGTCACAGTGATCTGAGTTTTCTGAGATTCTCGCCATTCACTTCAGCTATCCAGAACATAGCCATGTCACAGACCTTGGAAGTGATTCATATCTTGGACACAAAACCATGAGCCTCTTCTGGAGAGTGGCCAGAATTCAGGAAGAAAACAGCAACTTAGGAAATTAGCAGGTGTTGCCCATCGATAAGGCAAGCCAAAGTCCATACATAAATCGGGCAGGATGAATGCTGGGAAGCTTTCTACCAGACAGGACACATCCATTGAATCATTCTCTTTTCTAATGTCTACAACCACGGACACAGTGCGATACACAGACATAGAAACAGTCGCCTTGTCAAATGACTTATTAAAAACAGTTCACTACAAACCAAACAAGCCACCTTTCCTACATATTCTCAGATTATGAGACAAACCAAAAAACCACACCCACATAACAAAGGCACCTCCTTCCCTCAAATGGGTCTGTGACTATCCGGAGTGTCCTCTGACTGGTGGGCCACAATATGTTCCCCTGAGATGGCCTGTCCTGTATGAGATTAGGTCTCCTTGGTCAACTCTGTGAACTTGTCAGAAGCCAGGGGTGAGCCTCTACCTGCTTGCTCAGAAAAGGCCCCTCTTGAGAGCTTTCCTGTTATTTGGCCATTCCCACATCGGTAGGTATCAAGAAAGATTGACTCTATCCTTGGAAAATCAAAACAAGTGAGACCACTAAGACTGGGACTTGGACTGGCTCTGGGTGCCTGGCTTGCTGGATCTAAGTTCAGAGAGTTTGATCACCACGGAAGTGACGTAAGTCACTTCCTTCAGGAATTGAATGAGTTCACTGCCTTGGCAACCACTTTGTCCTAAGAGTTGACTCCAAGGGTCCCATGAGATGGAGGCTGCCCCTGCTTCCTGTGACACTTTCACAAGTTAGAATGGTATATCAACCATAGGCACACAGGAACAGCTCTCCACACAGGCCTGGTTTGGTCCATCTTCTCTACATTAATAAGTGAGAGGCTGATTCATACATATCCCTACATCCTGACCAAGTTGTTTTCCATGGAAGATGACTTTTGCTCTCTCAGGTCTTTCATAGCTGCCTACAACTTATCCAGGTGTCATTTATGTAGGACATTTGAGGTTCTCAATAGGTGGAAGATCGCCTACATTCCTGTATTGAAATACCAACTCCTTCCCTGCTCTTCTGTAAAGTTAGATTGAGGGAAGAGTGTATGATTAGGGTGAATAACAGGTTCGATTTGGGTGAGGAATCATTCTGAGGGTTGAATAACAGTATCGGGAACCCGCGATATTTACAAGAATATATAGGTGAAATATAAGTATGAAAACAGAAATCTAGTTAAGATTTGAAGCCGAGAAGGGCATGGGAACTTGATTGGGATACTTAGCGTTGAATTACGTTCTGAACAGATGTCTCAGATAAATCGATATACAATGGCATAGGACCATGTACCTTGAATGATTGAATGTAGAAGAGAACATCAAGTCAAAAAGGAATACTCGGTAGGAACAGGCGATAGTAGTTTTAGGAAGAAGAGTGAGTATAGGATCTGGACCAAAAGTTCTTTAGCAATATGGTTTCAGTTGAGAGTGAATGTAAATGTTAGCACATGTGAAGAGTCAGTCACGATGATGAACTGGGGAAAATATGGAGGAAAGCAGATATTAATAGAGACATTAGGAAATCAGGCAAAGTATAAACTGAGTCATAGGACTAGACATTTTCAACAGGGTTGAGTTTGGATATATAATGTTAGAAAGAAACAAATATGTAGTCACCAATAGGATTGACATTTGAGAGCATTAGGCAACCTGGACATGGGTGCATTTAGTAATCCATGCTCATTTTCCATTTAGGCTTTGGTACAATCATAGGAGTGACCTTTGTTTTATGTGTCCAGAATATTACTGTGATAAAATGTATATGTAGATCAGGTGACATGGGTATTTCTTCCACCATTTCTGGGAGCACTATTTTGAAGAAATATAAATTAGTATTGGGGGTAAAAAGGGTATACCCTGTGTCATAGAATATATTGATAATGCATCAATTGACCATCATGTGAATAAATAATATAACTGGTTCCACTTTAAATAATGGATTGAATTGATATCTGAAAATATATAAGAAATCTAATATTGATATACAGTCATTCATTCCAACGAGTTATACATCTAATGGTAATATTAGGGTTATGGGTTATCATGAAAGGTGTGTGGGTTTTGCTTCAAAAGTGATTACGGAAATCGAAAATAATGTGTTTGGAAAGAAGTCTCATGAAAATATCAGTCAAGAAACATGGAGAAATACATGTGTTCTGAAGCAGGAAGTGACTGAAAGTGAAACAAATGCCTATCAATTTGCTAACTTGTGGATGAAATATGTATCCTATGATATGCATAAACTGAAGAAATAGCAATGTACCAGTGTTGAATAAAAATGAACTTCAAAATACACATCATGTCCCATAGTAATCTACTTGAATTGATGTTAAACAGGGTCAGTTACTGTAGAAATGTTAGGATATGTATGCACCATTCAACGAAGTTAGTTTTCAGTACTAGGAAACAAGTATGTATTTTAGGTGGATGAGTATTTCTGAGAATAATCTTGTGAAAAGTTGATTATAAATCCACATACATGAATATAAATGAATTTAGGGAGTCTACAATAAGACACATGTTTCATATTTTGAAAAATCTAGACAGAGTGTATATATATATATATATATATATATATATATATATATATATATACTCATATATATATATATATATACACACACACACAGAGAGAGACATTAAAAATTGCAATATATATGCCAATCGAAATTTATCGTGAAATATATATCATCATCAGATCCAAAAATATTAATTTCACTGAACATGGATTTTTGTATAAGGTTGTTCAAATAGGAAGCTCACCCATGGGTTGTATTTTCAGTTCCAACAGCGTTTACGAGGAGTGGTCATTTCTCACAATTTGTATCTGCCAATCAGCCTCCTCATGAGACTGTATGTGTGATAACCAGGTAGGATTCTATATGTGCATATAAAAACACATGTTCTGAATAAGCTAGAGAGAATGGGAGACAGTAATTTACATATTTGTTAACTTTAAAAACACATGGAAAACTATTTCAATTAAAAATTGACTAGATTTATTACTCCTACCCTATATAATGCAAAAGGCAAGTCCAACTATACACCATGCCTCCTATGAAATGCTTGTATTTCTATTTTGTTTGAGTTATTTTTCTCCATCATATTAGGATTAGTAGTCAGAATCTATTAGGATATGGGTTAATGTCAGGGATTCAGTATTTCAAATAAATGCTGCACACAAATTTTTGCACTCTCATACAGAAAAATGCCTTGACATTACCCTCGCCTGAAGTAAGACACAATTAGAGGAGAAGAGTTAAAAATTCTGTGAATACATATCTGGAATGGAATACGCTCAGGAGTTCACAACCTTGGAGGTGGTAGAGGAGTTTCCAAAAGTAAGGGACAGGGTAAACACTCAACAAACATGGAGCTCTGCTGGCCTAAAGACTTCTTGAGAAACTGCCTCTGAGGTTGCGCACTTGAAATATAAGTATTTGTCAGGAGCTTCCTTTGTAGTGAGACCATCAAAGCTGGGTGTGCATGTATGTGACCTGGAGGACATAGTTTCTTATTTTCCACTGAACATGAGGCAGCAGTGCTGATTTCTCTCTATGTAGGTTAACAGTGTCCACTGGGGGCTAAGTTTCTCTCTGTGTGGACTGTGAAGCCATTTGGTCATCCTCCACTTTTCGTGGTATTTCTTACTGCTGCACTGGGAGTTTGTTATTTGCTTCACGAAATACAAGTAGTTCACCTGGTACAGTGCTGGAGGGAGTTCTGTCACCTGTGGTGGGTAAGGGTCTGCAAGAGAATGCACCAACCATGCTTCTATCCCACATAGCTTTTCCCTTGACCATAACATCCTGATTCTGAACATTGCCCTGAAACCTCTCCAAATAACAAGATGCCTTTACATATAAGGGTCTGCTGGCTGCATCATGTCAGTCACAAGCCATTTGGAAGACAATGGAAGATCCCCATGGCCCCACCACAGATGTTTTATCACACACCTGCCCTCCACTGCTCTAGGCCCACTACTCAGAAGGCTCCAACTTACTGGCATCTCTGTTCTACACCATTTGCATGAAACCCAGTGAATCAAGGCACTGTCTGTTATACTCATGATCAGAAACCGGACATCCAAACTTTCTCCAGTGGTACCTGGTCCTGGGAATTTCAAAAATTTCATGGTATTTATCTAGCCATTTTTCAAGGATGAAGTTGGAGGCACTGTGGGTTTCAATTCATTCAGGAACCTTTAAATTTTGAGAAAGCTGATTTCAATGAAATCTCTATAGAACTCTCACAGACAAGGCTTCTCAAAGAGTGGCCAAAAGGTCACATGAAACCAGGCCCATTGAGGTCTACAGTGTGAGTTTCATGTGTGTTTTGACTCTCAACTATGGCTGCCAAGTCATTCAGAATAAAATCATGTGATATCCTGGCTGAAATTTCCAATGCTCTGTGGAAAGCCACCCTGGGCCTAGATCTCAGTTTCCAAGGGCAACTCTCATGTGTGGCCTCTTATAATCCCAACACAATTCATGACACCTCTTCTCTGAGTTCAGTTCCAGAACTCAGTGTCTAAGGGGAATCACACCAGAGTTCACACCCAGGTGGACCCAGTCTGTTAGGGTAAAAGAAATTGAAGTTAAAGTGTAAAATAGCGGGTGTTGTAAAGTTTCTAAGCTGCAAAGCCTGAGTTAAAATGTAAAGGACCAGGTATTGTTAAGTTCCCATGCTAAACCTAAAACCTGAAATTCCTGTAGCTGTTAGGACAATCCTTTCACTGCCCATTAAATATTCCCCCTGACCATCCAGTTGTTTAATAATCTAGGACCCTGTGCAGCTTGGCACCTAAGCATATCAGGGCCCAAACCAATCAGTTTGAATGTACCCCCCTCCTTAGGATCGACCTATCACCCCCGCCCGACCTGATTCCACCAATGAATGTGCTAATCAAGTTGGAGAGTTGTTGTTCGATTTTCCGGCTGATCAAGATGATTTCCTCTGATATATATAAAGCCTCTGCCTACCCAAAAAGTGTACTGAAGCACTGCTTAACCTCTTCTCGGGGATCTGGGCCGCTGTTGCTTGTTGAGTGAGCACAGAGCCCCAGCGAACTGAATTGGATCCTCAATAAATCCCCATTGCTGTTGCATGAGCCAGTCTCTTGGTAGTCTCTTCCTCCGACGTCTGCTGGAATCTTACAAGTAATCTCTTCCAACTGCCACACAAAAATGACCACAATTAAAACCAAAACACTCCCACATGGCCCTCATATTCTTCCATATAGACACTCATCATATCCTCTGGCTAAAGGTTTCCATGAGGGGCGCAGCCCAAGACAGTGTCCAAAATAAGCTCCCTTGCCTCTGGTTTGCCTAAAGTCAGGGTGGCCTGTACAACCTTCCTGTGAACCAGGAGTGGTCAAATAGGCCTGCCATTAATACTACTTCGGTTCACCAATTTGAGGCCTACTGACTGTGGGGTTTAGATTCTTTATGTGAATTGGAGTAATCAGAAAACCCAAGCACCTATGGGCTAGCCTCTGCAGGGCTTTTAAGAACTCAATTGACCCAAAGGATCCCTATTCTCACTTGATGGAGGTCAGGAACCTTACAAAGGAAGGTGAGAGACTTTATCCATAATGACTGCTCTTTTGGCCAGTTTGGTTTGAATGCACACATGGGATCATTCTTTAGATCCATCAGGTGCTGATAATCTAAGCCACAGACTCACAAAGGGCCAAAAGGCTGAATCAGACACATCTCCTTCCAAAGAAATTAAGAAAAGAGCCACAGGGGATGTCCATTCATTTCCATTTGAAAACTGTTTTCTTCAGGTTTCAAAAAGAGATGGCCTGAGGCAAAGACCTTGCTGACATTCAGGTCAACAGAACAATAGGTAAGCAAAAGGCCCAAAGCAGGGTTTCTCCAATGAGACTTAAATGGTCACTCTGATATCTGAGTATTCTGAGATGCTCTCCATTCCCTTCAGCTATCCAGTACATGGCCATGTCACAGAGCTTTTAGGTGGTACATATCTTGGAGAGAAAACCATGAGCCTATTCTGGATATTGGCCAGAATTCAGGAAGAAAACAGGAACTTAGAAAGATAGCAGGTGTTGCCCATCGATAAGGAAAGCCTCAGACCATTAATAAATTCGGCAGGATACATGCTGGGATGCGTTCTACTAGACAACACAAATCCATTGATCCATTCTCTTTTCAACTGTCTACAACCACGGACACAGTGGGATTCAGAGACATAGAAACACTCGCCTTGTCAAATGACTTACTAGAAACAGTTCACTCGAAACCAAACAAACCGCCGCTACTACCTATTCTCAGAACATTAGACAAAACCACAAACACACACACACATACAAAAGCACCTCCTTCCCCCAAGTAGGACTGTGACTATCCAGAGTGTCCTATGACTGGTGGGTCATACTATGTTCCACTGAAATGGCCTGTCCTTTCTCAGATCTGGTCTCCTTGTCCAACTCTGTGAAGTTGTCAGGAGCCAGTGGTGAGCCACTACCTGCTTTCTCAGAAAAGGCCCCTCTTCAGAGCTTTCCTGGCATTTGGCCATCCACACATCAGTAGTTACCAAGAAACTCTGACTCTCTCCTTGGTAAATCAAAAAATTGAGACCCCTGGGACTCGGACTGTGACTGGCTCTGAGTGCCTGGCTTCCTGGATACCAAGTTCAGACAGTTCCATCACCAAAGAATTGTGATGAGGTCACTTCCTTCAGGAACTGAATGAGGTCACTATCTTGACAACCTCTTTGCCTTCACAGTTGCTTCCAAAGGTCCCATGATATGGAGGCTGCCCCTACTTCCTGTGATACTTTCACAGGTTATAATGGTATATCAACCATAGGCACCTAGAGACAGCTCTCCACATAGGCCTGTTTTGGTCCATCTTATCTATATGAAAAAAAGAGAGGCTCATTCAGACACAACCCTTTATCCTGACCAGGTTATTCACCATGGAAGATGTCTTTTGCTCTCTCAGGTCCTTCATAGCTGCCTACATCTTCTCCATGGATCATTTCTGCATGGGCCTTTTAGGTTCTCAGCAGGTGGAGAATCCCCTACATGCCTGTATTTTGAGACCAACTCTGTCCCTGCTCTTCTGAAAAGTTAGATTGAGGGATCAGTGTATGGTTAAGGTTAATAACATGTTTGATTTGGGTTAGGAATCATTCCGCTCAATTAATAATGGTATTGGGAACCTGTGACATTTTTAAGAATATATAGGTGAAATATAAGTATGAAAACAGAAATCTAGGTAAGATTTGAAGCCCAGAAGGGCATTGGGCCTTTGATTGGGATACTTAGCATTGAATTATGTTATGCACAGATGTCTCAGATAAATCGATATACAATGAAATAGGACCTTGTACCTTGGATGATTGAATGTAGAAGAGAACATCCAATCAAACAGGGATAGTCTGTAGGATCAGGAAGATAGTCGGTAGGTGTTGAAATGAGGGCGAGTATAGACTTTGGACCAAAAGTTCTTTAACAATAGGGTTTCGGTTAGAGAGTGAATGTCAATATCAGCACATGTTTAGGGTCACTCACAATGATGAACTGGGGAAAATATGTAGCAAAGCAGATATCAATAGAGATATTAGGAAATCAGGTATAGTACAAAGTGAGTGATAATATTAGACATTTTCAACAGGGTTGAACTTGACTGTATAATCTTAGGGAAAAATAAATATGGAGTCACAAATAGATTGACATTTGAGAGCATTAGGCAATTTAGACATAGATGTTTTAGTAATCCATGGTCAATTTCCATTTAGGCTTTGGTACAATCATAAAGGTGAACTTTGCATTTTGTGTCCAGATTATTACAGTGATAAAATGTATATGTAGATCAGGTGGAGTATTTCTTCCACTGTTTCTGGGAGCAATATTTTGAAGATGCATAAATTAGTATTGGGGGTACAAATGGGTGTACCATGTGTTTATGAATATTGAGATAATGCATGAAGAGACCATACTGAGAATTAAAAATATAACTGGTTCCAACTTTAAATAATGGAATGAATTGATATCTGAAAATATACATGAAATCTTATATTGATACACATACATTCATTACAACCATTTATACATCTAATGGAAATATTAGGGTTATGGATAATCATGAAAATTGTGTATATTTTGCTTCAAAAATCATTATGAAAATCAAAAATAATGTGTTTGGAAAGAAGTTTCATGATAAGACCAGTCAAGTAACCTGCAGGAATACGTGTGTTCTGAAGCAGAAAGTGATTGAAAGTGAAACAAATACCTGTAAATTTGATAACTTTTGGATTAAATATATATCCTATGATGTGCAAAAAAAGAAGAAATAGTAATTTACCAGTGTTGAATAGGAATAAACGTCAAAATACATAAAATGTCCCATAGGAATCAACTTGCTTTGATATTAAACTGGGTCAGTTACTATAAAAATATTAGGATTTGTGTGCACCGTTCACTGAAGTTAGCTTTCAGTACTAGGTAACAAATATGAATTTCAGGTGGATGAATATTTCTGGAATAATCTTCTGAAAAGTTGATTATAAATCCAAGTACATGAACATGAATAAATTTATGGAGTGTATAAAAGACACATATATTTCATGTTTTGAAGAACCTGGAGAATATATATATATATATACAAAAAACACACACAGAGACATTAAAAACTGGCAATATATATGCCAATAGAAATTCATCATGAAATATATATCATCCATTGAAGCAAAAATATTTATTTTACTAAACATGGATTTAAGTAAAATGTTGTTAAACTAGGAAGCTCACCCATAGGTTGAATTTTCAGTTCCAACAGTGTTTAGGAGGAGTGATCTCTTCTCACAATTTGTATCTGCCATGTCATCCACCTCACAAAAATATAAGTGTGATACCAGGTAGGATTCAATATGTGCATTAAAAATACATGTTCTGAATAGGCTTCAGAGAAAGGGAAACAAGAATTCACATATTTGTTAACTTTAAATCACATGGAGAACTTTTTCATTTAAAAATTGACTAGATTTGTAACACCTACCCTTTATCATGCAAAAGGCAAGTCCAACTATACAACAGGCCTCCTCTGAACTGGTTGTATTTCTATTTTGTTTGGGTTATTTTTCTCCATCATATTAGGATTAGTAGTGAGAGTCTAGTAGGGTATGGGTAAGTGTCAGGGATTCAGAATT
This sequence comes from Callospermophilus lateralis, assembly GCF_048772815.1. NCBI lineage: Eukaryota > Metazoa > Chordata > Mammalia > Rodentia > Sciuridae > Callospermophilus > Callospermophilus lateralis. The sequence goes on from NW_027512559.1 coordinate 88,955, forward strand.
TCGAATGGAAAATAGGAAAATTAATCTCATGTGTATTCAAATATGTGCTACACAAAAATCTCCCCACTCTGATCCAGAACAATGCCTTGACATTTCCTTCACCACAAGTAAGACACAATTAGAGGAGAAGAGTTAGAAAATTTGTGAATACATATCCGGAATGGAAAATGCTCAGGAGTTCACAACCTTGGAGTTGGGAGAGGAGTATCCAAAAGTAAGGGATAGGGTAAACACTCCACAAACATGAAGTTCTTTTGGCCTAAAGACTTCTTGACAAACTGCCTCTGAGTTTGGGCACTTAAAGTATATGTTGTTGTCAGGAGATTTAGCTTCCTTTGTAGTGAGACCATCAAATCTGGAATGGCATCTATGTGACCTGGAGGACATGGTTTCTTGTTTTCCAATGAACATTAGGCAGCAGTGATGAATTCTATCTTTGTCGGCAATTTTTGGCCACCTGGGTCTAAGTGTCTGCCCGCGTGGACTGTGAAGTCATTTGGTCATCCTCCACTTTTCGTGGTGTTTCTGGCTGCTGCACTCGTAGTTTGGTGTTGCTTCAAAAAATACAAGGAGTTCATCAGGGACACAGTGCTGGAGGGAGTTCTGTCAGGTGTGGTGGGTCAGGGTTTACAGGAGAATGCACCAACCAGGCTTCTATCCCACATAGCTTGCCCCCTTGACAAGAGCAACCTGATTCTGAACATTGCCCTGAAACCCCTCTATATAATAAGATGCCTTTACATATAAGGGTCTGCTGGCAGCAGCATGTCAGTCACAAGCCATTTGGAAGTCAAAGACATATTCACATGGCCCCACCACAGATGTTTATCACACACCTTCACACCACAGCTCTAGGCCCACTACTCAGCAGGCTCCAACTTACAGGCATCTCTGTTCTACTCCATTTTCATGAAACCCAGTCAATCAAGGCATTGTCTGGTACACTCATGATCAGGAACCAGATATCCAAAGGTTCTCCAGTGCCACCTGGTCATGGGAATTTCAAACCTTGCATGGTATTTATCTAGCCATTTTTCAAAAATGAATTTGAGACACTCTGGGTTTCAATTAATTCAGGAACCATTAAATGGTGAGGAAGCTCATTTCAATGAAAGCTCTAGAGAACTCTCATAGGCAAGGCTACATAAACAGAGGCCAAATGGTAACATAAGCAAGGCCCATTGAGGTCTACAATGTTAGGTCCATGTGTGTTTTGACTCTCATTGATGGCTGCCAAGTCTTTCAGAATAAAATCATGTGATATCCTTGCAAAGATTCCCAGTTTTCTGTGCAAAGCCACCCTGGGCCTAGATCACAGATACCAAGAGCGAATCTCATGCGTGGCCTCCTAAAATCTCAAAACAATTCATGGCAATACTTCACTGAGGTCAGTTCCAGAAAGCAGTCTCTAAGGGGAATCACACAACAGTTCAAGCCCAGGTGAACACAGTTATCTCTTCCAACTGACACACAAATGACCACAATTAAAACCAAAACACTTCGACATGGCCCTCATTTTCTTCCATATAGACACTCATCATAACCTCTGGCTGGAGGTTTTCATGAGGAGCGCAGTCCAAGACAGTGTCCAAAATAAGCTCCCTTGCCACTCATTTGCTAAAGTCAGGGTGGCCTGGACATACTTTCTGTGAACCAGGCGTGATGAAATAGGCATGCTGTGAAGACTACACCGCTTCTCTACTTTGAGGCCAACTGACTCAGAGGTTAAGATTCTTTATGTGAATTGGAGTCATGAGAAAACCCAAGCACCTCTGCAGGGCTTTGGAGAACTCCTCTGACCCAAAGGATCCCTATTGATGGAAGTCAGGAACCTCACAGAGGAAGGCGAGACGTCATCCACAAGAACTGCTCTTTTGGCCATTTTGGTTTTGGATGCACACATGGGATCTTTCTTTAGATCCATCAGGTGCTGAGAATCTAAGCCACAGCCTCACACAGGGCCAAGAGGCTAAATCACACACATCCCTTTCCAAAGCAATAAAGCAAAGGGCCATAGGTGATGCCCATTCGTTTCCATTTGAAAACTGTTTTCCTCAGGCTTCACAAAGGGGTGGCCTGAGGCAAAGAACTTCTTGAAATTAAGGGCAACAGAACATTATGTAAGCAAAAGGCCCAAAGCAGGGTTTCTCCACTGATACTTTACTGGTCACACTGATATCTGAGTTTTCTGAGATGCTCGCCATTCCCTGCAGATATCCAGTACATGGCCATGTCACAGAGCTTGGAGGTGGTACATATCTTGGACAAAAAAACATGAGCCAATTCTGGAGATTGGAAAGAATTCAGGAAGAAAATTGGTAATTAGGAAGATAGTAGGTGTTGCCCATCCTTAAGGAAAGCCGCAACCCATTCATAAATTGGGCAGGTTGAATGCTGGGAAGCTTTCTACTAGACAGGACAAATACATTGATGCATTCTCGTTTCTAATGTATACAACCACGGACACAGTGGAATACACAGACATAGAAACACTCGCCTTGTCAAACGACTTACTAGAAACAGTACACTCCAAAAAAAAAAAAAAAAAACTAACCGCCTTTCCTACCTATTCTCAGAAGATGAGACAAAATCATAAACCCACAACCACACCCACAAAGTCACCTCCTTCCCCCAAGTAGGTCTGTGACTCTACGGAGTGTCCTCTGACTGGTGGGCCATACAATGTTTCCCCGAAATGTCCTGTCCTGTCTCAGATCTGGTCTACTTGGCCAACTCTTTTAAGTTGTCAGAAGGGAATTTTGAGCCACTACCTGCTTTCTCAGGAAAGGCCCCTCTTCAGAGCTCTCCTTGCTTTTGGCATCATAATATCAGTAGGAACAAAGAAAGACTGACTCTGTCTTTGGTAAATCCAAGCAAGTGAGCCCACTGGGACTGGGACTGGGACTGGCTCTGTATGCCTGGCTTCCAGGATCCCAAGTTCAGAGAGATCCATCACAAAGGAAGTGAGGTGAGGTCACTTCCTTCAGGAACTGAATGAATTCACTGTCTTGTAAACCATTTTGTCCTAATAGTTGCTTCCAAGGGTCCCATTAGATGGAGGGTTCCCCTACTTCCTCTGAAATGTTCACAAGTTAGAATGGTATGTCAACCTTAGGAACCCGGGAATAGCTATCCACACAGGCCTGGTTTGGTCCTTCTCCTCTACATTAAGAAGAGAGAGGCTGATTCAGACACATCCCTTCATCCTGACCAGGGTGTTTGACATGGAAGATGACTTTTGCTCTCTCAGGTCCTTCATACATGACTATATCTTCTCCAGGGTTCATTTCTACATGGATCTTTGAAGTTCTCAGCAGGTGGAAGATCCCCTACATTCCTGTATTGTAAGACCAACTCTGTCCCTGCTTTTCATTAAATTTAGATTGAGGGAACAGTGTATTCTTAGGGTTAATAAAATGTTTGAATTGGGTTAGGAATCATTCTGCGGGATGAATAATGGTATTGGGAACCTGCGATATTTATAAAAATATAGAGGTTAAATATATGAATAAAAACAGAAATCTAGGTAATTTTGAAGCCTAGAGGGCATTGGGCCCTTGATTGGGATACTTAACTTTGATTTACATTGTGCACAGATGTCTCAGAAAAATAGATATATAATGGCATAGAACCTTGTACCTTGGATGATTGAATGTCGAAGAGAACATCCAGTCAAAAACGGATAGTCGGTAGGATTAGGTAGATAGTAGGTTTAGGAAGAAGTGTCAATATAGGATTTGGAATATATGTTCTATCGCAATAGTGTTTTCGTTAGAGAGTGAAAGTAAACATAACTTCATGTGAAGGGTCAGTCACAATGATGAACTGGGGAAAATATGTAGGAAACCACATATCAATAGAGACATAATGAAATCAGGCAAAGTATAAAGTGAGTGATATGATTAGGCATTTTCAACAGGGTAGAGTTTGAATATATAATCTCTGGAAGAAACAAATATGTAGTCACCAACAGGATTGATAATTGAGAGGATTAGGCAACATGGACAGGAATGTTTTTAGTAATCCATGTTCACTTTCCATTCAGACTCCGGTACAATCATAAGTGTGACATTTACTTTTTGTGTCCCGAATATTACTGTGATAAAATGTGTATGTAGATCTGGTGACATGAGTATTTCTTACACCATTTCTGGCAGTAATATTTAGAAGACATATACATAAGTATTGGTTGTACAAAGAGGTGTGCCCTGTGTCTATGAATATAGAGATAATGCATGAATTGACCACACTGTGAATAAATAATATAGCTGATTCCACTTTAAATAATGGATGGAATTGATATCTGAAAATATTTAAGATATCTTATATTGATATAAAATCATTCATTCCAACCAGTTATACATCTATTGTTAATATTAGTGTTATTGTTTATCATGAACGGTGTCTGAGTTTCGCATCAAAAATGATTATGAAAATTGAAAATAATGTGTTTTGTAAAGAAGTCTCATGAAAAGACCAGTCAAGAAACATGGATGAATACATGTGTTCTGAAGAAGGAATTGATTGAAAGTGAAACAAATGCCTATAAATTTGCGAAACTGTGGATGAAAAATATATCCTATGATGTGCATAAACTGAAGAAATCATAATGTACCAGTGTTGAATAAAAATGAACGTCAAAACACACAGCATGTCCCATTGGAATCTACTCGCATTGATGTTAAACTGGGTCAGTTACTGTAGAAATATTAGGATTTGTATGCAACATTCACTGAAGTTAGTTTTCACTAGTAGGAAAAAATATGTATTTCAGGTGGATGAATATTTCTGAGAATAATCATGTGAAAATTTGATTATAAATCCACATACATGAATATGAATGAATTTAGGAAGTGTGTAATAAGACACATATATTTCATATTTTGAAAAATCTGGAGACTGTATATATATATATATATATATATATATATATATATATATATATATATACACACAGACATTAAAAAGTAGCAATATATATGCCAATCGAAATTCACCATGAAATATAAATCATCCACAGATGCAAAAATATTCATTTTACTGAACATGGATTTATGTATAATGTTGTTCATCTAGGAAGCTCACCCATAGGTTTAATTTTCTGTTCCAACAGTGTTTAGGAGCTGTGATGTCTTCTCGCAATTTGTATCTGCCAAGTAAGCCACCTCACAAGATTGTACGAGTGGTACCAGGTAGGATTCTGTATGTGCATATAAAAATACATGTGCTGAATATGCTACGGAGAAAGGGAGACACAAATTCATACATTTGTTTACTTTAAAAACACATGGAGAACTCTTTAAATAAAAAAATTAACTAGTTTATACCTTCTACCCAATATAATGCAAAACACAATTCCAACTACACACCATGCCTTCTCTGAACTGCTTGTATTTCTATTCCGTTTGGGTTATTTTACTCCACCATATTAGGATTAGTAGTCAGAGTCTAATAGGGTATATGTTAGTGTCAGGGATTTAGTATTCTGAATGAAAAATTGGAAAATGAATCCAATGTGTATGCAAATATGTGCTACACAAAATTTTTCCCACTCTCATCCAGAACAATGCCTTGACAATACTTTCACCCCAAGTAAGACACAATTAGGGAAAAAGAGTTAGGAATTCTGAGAATACAAATCTGGAATGGAATATGATCAGTAGTTCACAAACTTGGAGGTGGTAGAGGAGTTTCCAAAAGTAAGGGACAGGGTCAAAACTCTCCATATAACAAGATGCCTTTACAAATAAGGGTCTGCTGGCTGCATCCTGTCAGTCACAAGGCATTTGGAAGCCAATGGCAGATCGAAATGGCCCCAGCGCATATTTTGTGTCACACACCTGCCCAACATTGCTCTAGGCCCACTGCTCAGCAGGCTCCAACTTACTGGCATATCTGATCTACACCATTTTCATGAAACCCAGTCAATCAAGGCACCGTCTGGTATACTCATGATCAGCAACAGGACATCCAAAGTTTCTCCAGTGCCACCTGGTCATGGGAATTTCAAAAATTTCATGGTATTTATCTAGCCATTTTTCAAGGATGAAGTTGGAGGCACTATGGGTTTCAATTAATTCAGGAACCATTAAATGGTGAGGAAGCTCATATCAATGAATGCTCTGAAGAACTCTCACAGGCAAGTCTTCCCAAAGAGTGGCCAAAAGGTCACATGAAGCCAGACCCATTGAGGTCTACAATGTGAGTTCAATGTGTGTTTTGACTCTCAACTATGGCTGCCAAGTCTTTAAAAATAAAATCATGTTATATCCTGGCTGAGATTCCCAGTGCTCTGTGGAAATCCACACTGGCCTTAGATCTCAGTTTCCAAGGGTCACTCTCATGCGTGGCCTAATAAAATCCCGACAAAATTTATGGCAATACTGCTCTGAGGTCAGTTCCAGAACTCAGTCTCTAATGGGAGTCACACCAGAGTTCAAGCCCAGGTCGACCCAGTCATCTCTTCCAACCACGATACAAATGTCCACAATTAAAACCAAAACACTCCCACATGGCCCTCATCTTCTTCCATATAGACACTAATCATTACCTCTGGTAGCAGGTTTCCATGAGGGGCGCAGCCCACAACAGTGTCCAAAATAAGCTCCCTTTTTCCCTCATTTTCCTAAAGTCTGTGTGGCCTAGACACCCTTCCTGTTAACCAAGAGTGATCAAATAGGCATGCCGTTAATGCTGCTTTGCTTCTCCAATTTGAGGCCAAATTACTGTGCGGTTTAGATTCTTTATGTGAACTGGAATCATGAGAAAACCCATGCACCTATAGGCTAGCCTCTACAGGGCTTTAAATATCTCATTTGACCCAAAGTATCACTATTCTCACTTAATGGAGGTCAGGAACTTTACATAGGAAGGCGAGAGACTTCATCTACAATATCTGCTCTTTTAGCCATTTTTGTATTGGATGCACACATCAGATATTTCTTTGGATCCATCTAGTGCTGAGAATCTAAGCCACAGCCTCACACAGTGCCAAGAGGCTGATTCAGACACATCCCTTTCCAAAGCAATTAAGCACAGAGCCACAGGTGATGCCCATTCATTTCAATTTGAGAACTCTTTTCTTCAGGCTTCACAAAGGGGAGGCCTGAGGCAGAGACCTTCCTGACATTCAGGGCAATAAAACAATAGGTAAGCAAAAGGCACAAAGCAGGCTTTCTCCACTGAGACTTTACTGGTCATACTGATATCTGAGTTTTCTAAGAAGCTCGTCATTCCCTTCAGGTATCCAGTACATGTCCATGTCACAGAGCTTGGAGGTGGTACATATCTTGGGCACAAAAGCATGAGCCTATTCTTTAGAGAGGCCAGAATTCAGGAAGAAAACAGGAACTTTGGAGGATAGCAGATGTTGCCCATCCGTAAGTCAAGTAGCAGTCCATTCATAAATTGGGCAGTATGAATTTCAGGCTGGCAAGCTTTCTACTAGACAGGACACATCCATTGATGCATTCTCTCTTCTTATGTCTACAACCACGAACACCGTTTTATATACAGACATAAAAACACTCGCCTTGTCAAAGTACTTACCAGAAAGAGTTCACTCAATCCAAACAAACCGCCTTTGATACCTATTCTCAGAACAAGTGAAAACCACAAACCTACACCTACACCCATAAAGGCACCTCCTTTCCCTAAGTAATTCTGAGACTATTTGGAGTGTCCTCTGACTAGTGGGCCACAGCATGTTCCCTTTAAATGGCATGTTCTCTCTCAGATCTGTCCTCCTTAGCCAACTCTGTAAAGTTGTCAGGAGCCAGCATTGAGCAACTACCTTTTTCTCAGGAAAGGCCCCTCTTCAGAGCTCTCTTGGCATTTTGCCATCCTCACATCAGTAGGTACCAAGAAAGACTGACACTGTCTTTGGTAAATCCAAACAAGTGAGACCACTGGGACTGGGACTGGGACTGGCTCTGTGTGCCTGGCTTCCTGGATCCCAAGTTCAGATAGTTCCATCAACAAGGAAGTGAGGTGAGGTCAATTCCTTCAGGAACTGAATGAGGTCACTGCCTTGGCAACCACTTTGTCCTAACATTTGCTTCCAAGGGTCCCATGAGATGCAGGCTGCCCCTACTACCTGTGACAGTTTCACAAGTTAGAATGGTATATCAACCATAGGCACCCGGGAACAACTCTCTAAACAGGCCTGGTTTGGTCCATCTTCTCTACATTAAAATTTGAGAGCCTGATTCAGACACAACCCTTCATACTGACCAGGATGTTTTCCATGGAAGATGACTTTTGCTCTCTCAGGTCCTTCATAGCTGCCTACATCTTCTCCAGTGATCATATCTGCATGGATCTTTGAGGTTCTCAGCAGATGAACAATCCCCTACATTCCTGTATTGTAATACCAACTCTGTGCCTGCTCTTCTGTAAAGTTAGATTGAGGGAAGAGTGTATGGTTATGTTTAATAACATGTTTGATATGGGTTAGGAATTATTCTGCTGGATGAATAATGGTATTGGGAACCTGAGATATTTATAAGAATATAGAGTTGGAATATTGTAATGGTCGGGCAGGCATAGGAGGAAGAGACCACCAAGAGACTGTCTCATGCAACAACAAAGGGTTTATTGAGGGTCCAGCATGCTGGGGCTCAGAGCTCACTTGAATAGAGCAGAGAGTCCTGAGAACAGCTTAAACAGAGCTTATATACTTTCCTTGGAGAGGGCAGGGAGGGAAATTTATTGATGCGTCAGGGAGAGTGGGCAGTTTGCTTTCAACGGGATGATGGAGTACATTCTGCAGTTTGGCAGTTGGGGACAGCACATTCTGGGAACAAGATTAGCAAACAGTTCTCAAGATTTCAACAGTGTTTTATTAAGCATACAGAAAAATAGGAAGTGACAAGTACCTATTTTATTAACTTTTTATTCCCCAATTCTTCTTCTGGTTACTTTTAATCATGAAAGTGATCATTGAAGGGTGTCACATTTTATGTCTCCTAGTGGGGTATATTGTTGTCTGATTACCATAAGTTTAAATTGTCCAATTTGAGCTTCGAGAAAGGAAACTACATGGTTGAGCCAACAGGGTCCTACAGTTAGCAATAATATGAGGATTATTAATGGACAGGCCTGGGCTGATGAAAGCATAGTTAACCAGAGGGACTGTGTGAACCAAGACTCAAACCACCCTTTTTGGGCCTCTCTCTCTCGTTGACACTCTTAAAGGCATTTTCTTAATATACTCATAGGTTCTTATACAACTCCAGTATGGTCGGCATAAAAACAACCTTCTTCCCTCAATGCAGCACAAAGTCCCCCTTCTCTCATGAAGAGAAGGTTTAACCCTCGCCTGTTCTGTAAAACAACTTCAGAGAGAGAGGTTAAACATTCCTGTAAAGCTGTGATGGAGGTTTTATTATCTTTAATTTTTGTTCTATTGCTGCTTCTAATTGGGTCATTTGTTGTGTCCCATGGACTAGGGTTCCTGTGCTCACTCCTGCAGCAACTCCTATTCCTAATAGGATGGCTAAAGTGAGAGATACAGGTTCCCGGTGGAAACAGGTTGTATGCCCTCCGATTTGATCTTTAAATGAACATGCATCATCCTAGAACACTCTGGGAAACATCTGCACCATTACATAATTAATCACATCTGTTGACCATTTCATGAAAACATAAACAATGTTTAAGTATATAGAATTATACTGTTGTAGGTACGGAAAAGGAAAGGAATCTAAGATAGCACCGAAGACAGGGAAACAGCCCTATTTGGTTGCAAACGGATTTAGAGGGTATTGCTTCTGTTGTAATCAATTAATCTTCTGAACCCCAAGTTTAGGTAGTTTCAGAATTTGTACCCAACATGTAAGGGAAGGGGCTCAGAAGTTCACAGTCTGCAGAAGTTCACAAAAAGCAGTTTTTGTTTCTGTTATTTTTTCCTCTGTTCTTGGCAAGTTAACTTTTCAAGGACACTTGGGACAGGGAGAGCTTTTTTTTTTCTCTTTTTTTTTCTCCCTGCCAGCTGTTACCATGGAGCCTAGTTGGTAACTTCTTTACTTAGAATTGTAGCCATCTCTGAGAATCCCCAGCTCAAGGCCAGAGGCCTTGTTCACTTATTTTGTGAAAAACTCGTAAGGGGGTGTCTAGCTTAGGAGTGCTGATTTTTCCAGCCACTGGCCAAGTAGAACAGGGCGACATGAAAACACGGAGTTTATCTACATTGAATTCTTTTATAGGGACTCTTTTGCTGAAAGTCCTAAAGTCAGCAATGGTGAAGACTTCTGGAGAAGGTCATATAAGACTTTTCTGTGGGCCTGGTGAAGAGGGGCAAGACGTGGAAAGCAAGGCTGAGAGCAGCTCCGTTTATCTGAGAATTAGGAAGGAGAGATGTAAAAGAATATTGGGAAAGGGGTTTGTGATTTTCCTGGCAACAAAAACTTGAGCAGTAGAACAGGTAGAGCAGAGGGGACGACAGGAGTGAGTATCCCAAAAAGCCTGTGAGTGACTTTAAATTCTTAGTCACCTGTTTTCAGTGATGACAAGGCAACTTTAAAGGTCACTTTCATTACATCTTGGATAGTGGTCTGAGGGATCTCCTCAGCTGGTTTGAGCTTTGGGTTAGCTGGTAAGAGGACCTGATGGGACCTGCTCTGGGCACTTACTGGAGAAAAGAGGACTGAGTGGGTGGAGGGGTACCTCAGTACCTGATACCTCAGCAAGGGCGCAATTGTCTGAGAACCGGCCGAGGTTTGGTTTTTTGATCTAGTAAATGGAGGGGAGAAATCAGGTTGCTCAGGTGGGAGTGAAAGCAGAGAGTCTGGAGCAGAAGGCTGAGGGTTAGGATCTATTGGAGAAGCATAGTTCAGGACGTGAGTGAAGGAGGGAAAAGGTCTTCACATAGGGGAATCTCCTTCCACCCTTTTGATCACTTGTAGAAGTTAAAAATGTCATGCATAATTTGAGGATCTAGAGAGCCTTCTGGGGTCCATCAGTTTTGGTTGTCTAATTGGTAATATGGCCAATGCTGTGTACTGAATTTGATGGGGAGTTTGGGTTCCACCAGGAAGTCCCTGTATGCTAACATCCCCATGACTTACAGAAGAAGTTGGCTTTTTCCCCTCACAGCCGTGGCTCTTTGTGGCTTTGATAGTCTGCCGTGCAAACATAGTAATCTGGGCTAGCCAACCTGCATCTTGCTCGCGTGTCCCTACATCCATAATGTTTGTTTCCATTATCGATGATACAGAAGGTATTTAATAGAATTTTAGTGGGATCCACTTTATCAGATATATCCCAATAGGAAAAACCTATAGCCAGCTGACAAATGTCTGGGTGGAGAGATGGCCACCAGGTCCCTATGGGGGCTGTAAGCGAGATAGACCATACTTCTTCTCTAGTAGGATTTGTGATCAGCCATCGCTGATGAACCACCTGATGAGGTTTAGGACTACTGGTGGCCAAGGGGAGAGTCTATAGCCTTATTCATATGGTGAAAACACAATTTGAAAGGGCTACTAGTCATTTCCAGTTTCCAGCAAGAGTCTGGACAGAGCGCAGGCTTGAGATGAGAGGCATGGATCCAGGAATTGATTCCGTATACATTTACTGATGTAGGTGTTATAAGTAGTACCTGGTATGTTCCTTTCCATCGGGGTTCCAGGAATGAAACCTGATGTCTTCTTATGTAGATGAAGTCTCTTAAATTATATTGAAGTGGAGTCCCCTTGTCCCCAGTTTGGTAGGCCGTGGCCAGCTGTTTGAACAGATATCAATGAGTTCTTTCAAGAGCTTTAAGTCTGTCAAGCTAGGGGGTGTGGAAGGGATCCTTAGGTCTTAGAGTTGGGGTTAGGTCCCTTACTGGAGGAAGGGCACCATAGAGAATTTCACAGGTGGTGAGGTTACACAAAGAAACAGAGGGAGTATTTCTTGCATGAAACAGTGGATAAGGCAGGAGCATAGTCCAATCTTTTATGCAGGTCTCTAAGAGTAATTTCGTAAAGGTCTATTTAATGGTTCTATTTATTTTTCTACCTGTCCTGAGTTCTGGGGTCTATAAGCATAATGTAACTACCAATTAATAACCAGGGTACTGGTTAACCTATTCTCAGAACATGAGACAAAAAAAGAATCCCACACCAACACCCACAAAGGCACCTGCTTCCCCCAAGTACATCTGTGACTATCTGGAGTATTCTCTGACTGGTGGGTCATACTATGTTCCCCAAAAATAGCCTGTCTTGTCTCAGATCTGGTCTTCGTGGCCAACTCTGCGAAGATTTCAGGAGCCAGCATGAGCCACTACCTGCTTTCTCAGGAAAGGCCCCTCTTCAGAGCTCTTCTGGCATTTGGCCATCCCCACATCAGTAGGTACCATGAAAGACTGACTCTGTCCCTGGTAAATCCAAAGAAGTGAGCCCACTAGGAGTAGGACTGGGACTGGCAATGGGTGCTTGGCTTCCTGGATCCCAAGTTCAGAGAGTTCCAACACCAAGGAAGTGACGTGAGGTCACTTCCTTCAGAAACTGAAAGAGGTCACTCCCTTGGCAACCACTTTGTCCTAACAGTTGCTTCCTATGGTCTCTTGAGATGGAGGATGCCCCTACTTCCTGTGACACTTTCACAAGTTAGAATGGTATATAAACCATAGGCACTCAGGAATAGCTCTCCACACAGGCCTGGTTTGATCCATCTTCTCTACATTAATAAGAGAAAGGCTGATTCAGATACACTCCTTTATCCTGACCAGGTTGTTTGCCATGGAAGATGACTTTTGCTCTCTCAAGTCCTTCATAGCTGCCTACATCTTCTCCAGGAATGATTTCTGCATGGACCTTTGAGTTTCTAAGCAGGTGGAAGATCCCCTACATTCCTGTATTGTAAGACCAACACTGTCCCCGCTCTTCTGTAAAGTTAGATTGAGGGAACAGTGTATGTTAGGTTTAATAACATGTTCAATTTGGGTTAGGAATCATTCTTCGGGATGAATAATAGTATTGGGAAACTCTCTCAGATCTGGTCTCCTTGGCCAACTCAGTGAAGTTTTCAGGAACCAGTGGTGAGACACTGCCTGCTTTCTCATGAACTGGCCCTCTTCAGAGCTCTCCTGGCATTTGGCCATCCTCACATCAGTAGGTACCAAGAAAGTCTGACTCTGTCCTTGGTAAATACAAACATGTGAGCCCACTGGGATTGGGACTGGGACTGACTCTGGGTGCCTGGCTTCTTGGATCCCCAGTTCAGAGAGTTCCATCACCAAAGAAGTGAGGTAGGTCACTTCATTCAGAAACTGAATGAGGTCACTGCCTTGGCAAACACTTTGTCCTAAAAGTTGTTTCCTAGGTTCCCATGAGATGGAGCCTGCCCCTACTTACTGTGACACTTCAAGCTAAGAATTGTATATCAAAAATCGGCACCCGGGAACAGCTCTCCACACATGCCTGATTTGGTCTAACTACTCTACATTAAGAAGAGAGAGGCTGATTCAGACACATCCCTTCATTTTGACCTGGTTGTTTTCCATGGAAAATGAATTTTTCTCTCTCAGGTCCTCCATAGCTGTCAACATCTTCTCCAGGGATCATTTCTGTAAGGACCTTTGAGGTTCTCAGCAGGTGGAAGATCCCCTACACTCCTGTATTGTAAGACAAACTGTGTCCTTACTCTTTTGTAAAGTTAGATTGATGGAAGAGTGTATGGTTAGGATTAATAACATATTCGATTTGAGTTAGGAATGATTCTGCAGGATGAATAATGGTATTGGGAATCTGCGATATTTACAAGAATAAATAGATGAAATGTAAGTATGAAAACAGAAATCTAGGTAAGATTTGAAGCCCAGAAGGGAATTGGGCCTTTGATTGTGACACTTAGCTTTGAATTATGTTCTGCACAGATGTCTCAGATAAATCGATATAAAATGGCATAGGACCTTGTACCTTGGATGATTGAATGTCGAAGAGAATATCCAGTCAAAAGGGGACAGTAGGTGGATTAGGAAGATAGTAAGTAAGTTTAGAAAAAAGAATGAGTATAGGCATTGGACCAAAAGTTCTTTAGCAACAGGGTTTCGGTTAGTGAGTGAATGTCAATGTCAGCACATGTGAAGAATGAGTCACAATGATGAACTGGGGAAAATATGTAGGAAAGCAGATATCTATAGAGACATTATGAAATCAGACAAAGTATAAAGTGAGTGATAGTATTAGATATTTTCAACAGGGTTGAATATGAATATATAATCTTAGGAAGAAACAAATATGTAATCATTAATAGGATTGACATTTGAGAGCATTAGCCAAATTGGACATGGATTTTTTTAGTAATCCATGTTTACATTCCATTTAGTCTTTGGTACAATCATAAGTGTGAACTTTGCATTTTGTGTCCAGAATATTACTGTGATAAAATGTTTATGTACATCAGTTGACAGAGTATTTTTTTCCACCATTTCTGGGAGCAATATTTTGAAGACATATAAATTAATATTGGGGGTACAAAGAGGTGTACCCTGTGTCTATGTATGTAGAGATAATGCATGAAGAGACCATACTGTGAATAAATAATATAACTGATTACACTTTAAATAATCGATTGAATTTATATCTGAAAATATGCAGAAAATCTTATATTGATATACAATCATTAATTCCAACCAATTATACATATAATGGTAATATTACTTTAATGGTTTATCAAGACGGGTGTGTGAGATTTGCTTCAAAGCAATAATGGAAATTGAAAATAATGTGTTTGGAAAGAAGTCTCATGAAACGAGCAGTCAAGAAACATTAAGGAATACATGTGTTCTGAATCAGGAAGTGATTGAAAGTGAAACAAATGCCTATCAATTTGATAAATTGTGGATGAAATATTTATCCTATGATGTGCATTAACTGAAGAAATAGTAATGTACCAGAGTTGAATAAAAATGAACGTCAAAATACACTTCATGTCCCATAGGAATCTATACGCATTGATGTTAAACTGGGTGAGTTACTGTAGAAATATTAGGAGTTGTGTGCACCATTCACTGAAGTTTGTTTTCAGTACTAGGAAACAAATATGTATTTCAGGTGGATGAATATTTCTGATAATAATCTTGTGAAAAGTTGATCATAAATCCACATATATGAATATGAATGAATTTAGGGAGTGTATAATAAGACACATATATTTCATATTTTGAAAAATCTGGAGAGTATATATATATATATATATATATATATATATATATATATATATATATAAAACACACACACAGACATTAAAAAGTAGCAATATATATATGGCAATCTAAATTAATCATGAAATATATATCATCCACAGATCCAAAAATATTCATTTTACTGAACATGGGTTTATGTATAATGTTGTTCAACTAGGAAGCTCACCCATAGGTTGAATTTTCAGTTCCAACAGCGTTTAGAATGAGTGATCTATTCTCACAAATTGTATCTGCCAATTCATCCACCTCACAAGAATGTACGTGTGGTACCAGGTAGGATTTGATATGTGCATATAAAAATACATGTGTTGAATAGGCTACAGAGAAAGGGAGACAGGAATTCAAATATTTGTTAACTTTCAAACACATGGAGAACTATTTAAATTGAAAATTTGCTAGATTTATAACTCCTACACTACATAATGCAAAAGGCAAGTCCAACTATGCACCATGCCTCCTCTGAACTGCTTGTATTTCTATTTTGTTGGGGTAATTTATCTCCATCATATTTGCATTAGTAGTCAGAGTCCAGTAGGGTAGGTTTTAGTGTCAGGGATTAAGTATTTCGAATGAAAAATTAGATAATGAATCCAATGTGTATGCAAAAAATCTTCCCATTCTCATCCAGAACAATGCCTTGACATTACATTCGCCCCAAGTAATACACAATTAGAGGAGAAGAGTTAGAAAATCTGTGAATACATATCTGGAATGGAAAATGCTCAGGAGTTCACAAGCTTGGATGTGGAAGGGGAGTTTCCAAAAGTAAGGGACAGGGTTGATAGACCCAACCTGATCATTTATTAAAATTGGGAGCCCACTTGCCAGAAAGCCATGAAAAGATAATTTTGGATTTATTATAAATTACTGCAAATTCTGAACCTGCTTGGAATGTTTGCCCATGCCTTAAACTCACCCATGCCTGGCTCTCTGACCAGATTGCAGCCCTCTCTGAAACTTTAGTGACACCTCATAAATATTTTCTTTCCCTGGCCAGACAACGAGTCTCTGAGGCTCTAATGGTCCTCATAATTTCTGATGTTGGGGTGAGCTTAAAAAAAAATGTAAACTACCGTTAGTGTGATGCTTGTTAAAGTTCTGTTATCTGTAACCCCCTTTTTGTGCATCTTTCTGGGCTATATAGCTGGGCTATAGGAAAGGTGGGTTTGCTGTCTTGCTCCCGCCATTTTGGGAGGGAGAGGTAGCCTTTCCCTTTGAAATAATTAGCTTGCCTTAATTTGATTTTACTAGGAGTCAGTGGTCTTTACATGCGTTCCTGGTCTAATATTTTGGAGTTCCCCAGTGAGATGACCCTGCCGGACAAGATCACAAGACCAGACTGCTGTAAATTCTGAAGTTGGCCTTCCTTCCAGGGCTCCAAGCTTGAGAGCAACTCTAGGGTTTGTGCAACTTGAGATGGTCCAAGGCCTTGGAGTTAGCCTTCAGTTCAGGGAGCACTGCAGTGAACCACCACATTAAAACTATTAGCAAGCACCTGGTGGAGGAGGCATCCATAGGTAATTGGTGCCTTTATAACATCTGATATCCGGTTAAGGGAGATCTCTTCTGATGACAGAGAGGTGGACTGAGGAGGCTCACATATACTCCTGTCTGGGACAGTAACAAGAATCATTCTGTCATCTGTTCTGTTCTCTAGGGAATTCATCTGGAAGGGTAGAGAGGTGCCAACGGGCACGCATGCACTCCTACGGGGAGCTTTAGGAAGACATTGCATTGCTCCTCTGTTTTCCTGTTTCGGCGCCGGATTTCTGTTTTTTTTTTTTTTTGTTGTTGTTGTTGTTGTTTTTGTTTTGTTCTGTGTTCTATATGTTTTTTGTTTGTTTGTTTTTGTGCATTTTGTTGTGTGATTTCTGTGGTGAAAACTTAAGGATATCGGACATGAAAATAAAGCAAGTAAGCCTGACACCCTTTGGACTGAGTTTAAAGGAACTGCATTGAACTTTACACCCGTTTGTTAAGCAGTATGATAGAAGCCCCTAGCTGGCTGCCTGGAGCACACTCACTGCAGAGGGCAGTGCCTGCGGGGGACCTAAGAACTGAGTATCTCTCAGGTTAATAAGTGAAACTCCTTTAAAATCCCTTGTCCCTCCAGATAAAGAGAGTCACAACCTTTTGGCAGAGTCCCTGTGTTTATCTTTGTTAGCAAAGCAATAAACCTTCGTTTTTCTTTTTCTCAAAACCCTGTCCTCATTTTTAAATTGGCATTAATTGGCTTCAAGTTCAGGAACCCAACTTTAAGTTACAAATTTTGATAACCCACCCGCACCCTGGAACTTTTTGAGAGCTGACTACAGAAATGTTAGGAGATGGAGCATGCTTGTGGTGGAACTGAAACAGAGGAGCAAATCCTGTAAGTAAAAGGAGGGACTGAGGGAATCCCAGCAGCTGCTGAAGCCTTATTTTTTCAGAGAATTCCCTAGGTCTTTCCCTGCAATTTAACGATAATGCCACCTCTGTCATCTTAAAAAAGAGGGAAAAAAAGGGGACACTAAATGCAGGAAAGTCACTATGGCGACCCTTGATTTTACATTTCAGGATGCTCCTCTGTGAAAGCATCTGGTCCCCTTGTGGGGACATCTGTGGTGCAACTGGTGTAGGAGATTTTTCTCTTATCTGCTCTGTTTTAAAGGCTTCTGTCTGTCAGTCATAGTCTGGAGCTCCTTTCTGTCTGTCGTGTGTCTTTGTTTCTGGCACTTTAAGACATGTGCAATAATGTGTTGATATTATATATTGTTTCTTGGGACTGATTTTACCTGAATGTGTGTCTAAATGATGATGTTTTATTGTAACAATCTGGTAGCTTATTGGGTTTTTGAAGCATTGCAGAATCTTGCCGTTAAAAGTCAGATTGAGATAATTGTTTAGTTTATGATTTCAGATAATTCATGCCAGAGAACTTAAATACTTAGGATGGAAAACTAAAGAACTCTACTTCCAAGTTGGCAAGAAATTTTCCAATCATTCAGTCTTTTTTTTTTCACCAATTTTTAATTGGGTAGCCTGGGAAAATGTCACTGTGTGTACCAGTGCATTAATTTGGACAAGGATAGTAAATCATAGTATGGTATCTGTTGACAACACAAGATGTAAAGATATAAAATTTTGTAAATTTTGTCTCAAGCTTGTATCAAAATTTTCAACATCCTATCTGGAAAATTATGGTTAAAATGCGTTAGGCCTGAGGTGTCTGCTCAGAATAGCAGTTTTTTCCTGCTCCTTCCAGACCTCAGCCAGGACTTAGATTGAAATGCAAATGAAAGAAGCCTGCAAGATCAGTAGGAGACTGATATGAGGCTTAAGGAAAAAAAAAAGTAAATAGTATGGTATTTACTAATTACTGGTCAGATATTTTTTCTAGGACTCTTATTTTTTTCCTTAGATCCTTTAATTTTTCTAACTCATAATTTTGATCCCACAGACCTAGGTTAATGTTTTTCTGATCAGTTCTATCTTTGACCAACTGTGGAGTTTTTAAAACATGGCAATGGAGATTTCACCTGCTAAAAGCTACAAGGCCTTTACTATTATTATGTGTGCACACTTTTGTTATTTGTTGTATGTCTATATATATATATATTCTTAATCATATATATGATACAGAAATTAACATATATAAGGAGCGCTCATAATAAAAAAAGCACTCATAAAAACAAATTTTAAGGGATGCCCTCTCTCACCACTTCGGTTCAACATAGTTCTCGAATCACTGGCCAGAGCAATTAGACAGACGAAAAAAATTAAAGGCATAAAAATAGGAAAAGAACTCAAATTATCACTATTTGCAGATGACATGATTCTATACCTAGCAGACCCAAAAGGGTCTACAAAGAAACTACTAGAGCTAATAAATGAATTCAGCAAAGTGGCAGGATATAATATCAACACACATAAATCAAAGACATTCCTGTATATGAGCCACAAATCCTCTGAAATGGAAATGAGGACAACCACCCCATTCACAATATCCTCAAATAAAATAAAATACTTGGGAATCAACCTAACAAAAGAGGTGAAAGACTTATACAATGAAAACTACAGAAACCTAAAGAGAGAAATATAAGAAGATCTTAGAAGATGGAAAAATATACCCTGTTCATGGATAGGTAGAACTAACATCATCAAAATGGCGATATTACCAAAAGTTCTCTATAGGTTTAATGCAATGCCAATCAAAATCCCAACGGCATTTCTTGTAGAAATAGAGAAAGCAATCATGAAATTCATATGGAAAAATAAAAGACCCAGAATAGCAAAAACAATGCTAAGCAGGAAGTGTGAATCAGGCGGGATAGCTATACCAGACTTCAAACTATACTATAGAGCAATAGTAACAAAAACAGCAGGGTACTGGTACCAAAACAGGTGGGTGGACCAATGGTACAGAATAGAGGACACAGAAACCAATCCACAAAACTACAACTATCTTATATTCGATAAAGGGGCTAAAAGCATGCAATTGAAGAAGGATAGCATCTTCAACAAATGGTGTTGGGAAAACTGGAAATCCATATGCAACAAAATGAAACTGAATCCCTTTCTCTTGCCATGCACAAAAGTTAACTCAAAGTGGATCAAGGAACTTGATATCAAATCAGAGACATGGCATCTGATAGAAGAAAAAGTTGGCTATGATCTACATACTGTGGGGTTGGGCTCCAAATTCCTCAATAGGACACCCATAGCACAAGTGTTAATAACTAGAATCAACAAATGGGACTTACTCAAACTAAAAAGTTTTTTCTCAGCAAAAGAAAGAATAAGAGAGGTAAATAGGGATCCTACGTCCTGGGAACAAATCTTTACTCCTCACACTTCACACAGAGCCCTAATATCGAGAATATACAAAGAACTCAAAAAATTAGACAATAAGATAACAAATAACCCAATCAACAAATGGGCCAAGGGCCTGAATAGAAATTTCTCAGAGGAGGACATACAATCAATCAACAAGTATATGAAAAAATGCTCACCATCTCTAGCAGTCAGAGAAATGCAAATCAAAACCACCCTAAGATACCATCTCACTCCAGTAAGATTAGCAGCCATTAGGAAGTCAAACAACAACAAGTGCTGGCGAGGATGTTGGGAAAAGGGTACTCTTGTACATTGCTGGTGGGACTGCAAATTGGTGCGGCCAATTTGGAAAGCAGTATGGAGATTTCTTGGAAAGCTGAGAATAAAACCACCATTTGATCCAGCTATTCCCCTACTCGGTCTATTCCCTAAAGACCTAAAAAGAGCACACTATAGGGACACTGCTACATCCATGTTCATAGCAGCACAATTCACAATAGCAAGACTGTGGAAGCAAAACCTAGATGCCATTCAATAGACGAATGGATAAAAAATATGTGGCATTTTTACACAATGGAGTATTACTCTGCATTAAGAAATGACAAAATCATAGAATTTGGAGAGAAATGGATGGCATTAGAGCAGATTATGCTAAGTGAAGCTAGCCAATCCCTCAAAAACAAATGGCAAATGTCTTCTTTGATATAAGGAGAGTAACTAAGAACAGAGTAGGGACGAAGAGCATGAGAAGAAGATTAACATTAAACAGGGATGAGAGGTGGGTGGGAAAGGGAGAGAGAAGGGAAATTTCCTGTAAATGGAAGGAGACCCTCAGGGGTATACAAAATTACATACAAGAGGAAGTGAGGGGAAAGGAGGAAAAATATGAGGGGGGAGAAATGAATTACAGTAGAGGGGGTAGAGAGAGAAGAGGGGAGGGGATGGGGGAGTGGGGATAGTAGAGGATAGGAAAGGCAGCAGAATACAACAGACACCAGAATGGCAATATGTAAATCAATGGTTGTTCAACTGATGTGATTCTGCAATCTGTATATGGGGTAAAAACGGGAGTTCATATCCCACTTGAATCAAGTGTGAAATATAATATATCAAGAACTATGTAATGTTTTGAACAACCTACAATAAAAATTAATTTAAAAAAAGTGGATCCAAAGATCTTTAATTCACGTGATTAAAATTGTTCAATTTAAATTGGATAAACAGATAAAAATAAATGTTTTTAAATTTAAGCTTACAAGTTTTTATAGGTGTTCAAAAATCTAATAAAATATTAATATCTACAAAATGTCTAAAATGCCTTGATTCTAGGACTTTTCCTTCAACAAAAAAATGGTTTACACTCTTCAATACATTTGTCTAATATTTTAATAAATAAGTAAAGTAAATTTGATGTGGAATTTCTCATTCTTGAGTACATTTGTTAGATACCCGATTGATTTACTAAGGTCTGTATCAGATTGTAAAAATCAGTCATGTGTTAAAGAGACAAAAATTTCTGAAAACATAAGTTTACGCATAACATTGTGTTTATTAAGTTTTATTTTTTCTAGAGCAAGCAACCATAAAAATTAAACAACTGATTAAATAAGAACTGTTATTTTAGAGCACTCTACTGCCATTTCTTTAAAAGCTAAACTTGGTTAATCTAGAAATATCAATGTAATTTTGATGCTATTAATGTGCTCATATCTTCCAGGTATACAAGTCTGTAAGTTAGAAACATTTAAAGAGCATTATATCAAGCTGGTATTCTGAAGTTGTATGGTAAAAAAAATGTACTGGGGATTTATTTACCTGTTATCATTAAGATATGTAAAGTTTTATGTTACTTTTTTCATTGGGGAACAATTTAAATGTATTTTTAAGTTAATCAGAGCCTAATATATGTAAAGGTTAAAATCTTTCAGCCTTTCTTTAATCCATGTTTTAAATGTGATGTCATATGATGTTAGATAATGTTCATGTGACCTCAAACAATTTATGTAAACTTTGTAAAATGATATTTATAAAACAATGATCAGCTTTAGAACTAAAACACTTAATATTTATAAAGAGGCCTGCCTTACCTGAGATAAGGCACTGTGTCCCATCTTACTACATGTGAGAATGACTACAAAAGGAGTAGGTCAGATTTTATTTCATTTAAAGTTATGTTCAAAAGTTCTTTTGTTTTTCTGTGAAGATTACTAGGATCTCAAACAGGGCATATAATGTATAACTCAGCCAAAAAATTCAGGGTAGCTATTACAGAAACTAAGTATTTTTACTCTTGTTAAAAAATTTTATTTTTAATTTGCTTATAAGTGATCTAAAGATTCCCTGTTAGTCTTTTACCGAAGTGTTGCTTTAATAACACAACATGGGTTAATTTAAGATAATAAGTCATCACCTACAAGACAGACAGAATAATACATAATCCCAATTAATGAAATGATAAATAATAATTAAGTTATAGATATTAAAGCCCAGTACTCTCAATATAAGGCTGTTAAAATTTATTTGCTGGATGTTTAAGATTAGGATTTAAAATTAAAGTTAAATGAATCGGCCAAGAAAACAAATATTAATATATTAAGGTATACACTTTATGTTAGCCTCCCAAAATAAGTAAGACTGGAGGTTACAAAGAAGGATTCTCAGACAGGAATGCCTGATAACTATAAAAAGAGACTATTAAGAGGAGCTGCCAGAGGCAGAAAATTTAGTTTAGGGCCTACAGATATTCCCAACCTACAGAGGTAGGCTTGGTGTTTGCTAGTACGATTATCCAGCCCTGAGTAACAGAATTAAAGGTTTCTCTATTAGACACAGAGGTCATACTAGAAAAAGGATTTTGCAAGATCAGATGACATTAAATTAATAAACTGTATCTTATGGGGAGGGACAACTGTAAAACAAAAAATTAAATATTAAGTTGACAGTCCTGATAACTGAGGATATTAAAGAATGGTGAGGGAACTTCTATACGGTGACATGTTCCAGCTGCTGCAACATTTATTCATTACTCATGGTTTTTGTTACTCTCATAGAAGAACCCATTCCCAGATGACTTTACAACCTGTTCTTCCCCAACCAGACTTCAAACCAAGCTGAAATCTAAAAGGCAACTCATGTCCCTCAACTAAATTCTAAAAGGCAACTCATGTCCCTCATGCCATGACCCTTACGTCACCCTCTCTCAGCGCAGAAGAATCCAAAATGCGTGAGGCCTCCCTTCTTACAACAATGGAGCCAAAAATAAATAGACTATCAATATACGTAATTAATTAAGTCAGGTAAAATCAGGGAGACCCGTTTTGGGTGAGTTCTAGAAATTTGGAGACTGTTACCTGAGGGATTTAAATTTCCTCAGTGCACTTCCCTTAATCTATCAAAGATTTGAAAGGAACACATAAGAAAAGGGGGGAATGATAGGCCCAACCTGATCTTTTATTAAAATTGGGAGCCATCTTGCCACAAAGCCATGATAAGATAATTTTGGCTTTACTATAAATTACTGCAAATTCTGAACCTGCTTGGAATGCCTGCCCATGCCTTGAACTCACCCATGTCTGGCTCTCTGACCAGATAGCAGCACTCTGTGAAACATTAGCGACACATCATAAATATTGGCCTTCCCTGGACAGACAATGACCATCTCTGAGGGTCTAATGGTCCTCACAAATTCTGATGTTGGGGCCAGCAAAAAAAAAATATATATATATATATATATATATATAAACTACCATTAGTGTGATGCTTGTCCAAGTTCTGTTATCTCTAACCCCCCTTTTGTGTAACTTTCTGGGCTTTAAAGCTGGGCTGTAGGTAAGTTGGGGTTGCTGTCTTGTTCCGGCCGTTTTGGGAGGGAGAGTTAGCCTGGCTGGTGAAAATAATAAGCTTAGTTTAATTTGATTTTAATTGGAGTCAGTGGTCTTTTCTTGCATCCTTGTCTAACAGGTAAACACTCCACAAACATGGAGCTCTGCTGGCCTAACGACTTTTTGAGAAACTGCCTCTGAGGTTGGGCACTTGAAATATATGTTGTTTTCAGGAGCTTTAGCTTCCTTTGTTGTGAGACCATCAAAGCTGGCTCTGCATCTATGTGACCTGAAGAAATTGGTTTCTTATTTTCCAATGAAAATGAGGCAAAGTGCTGAATTCTCTCTTTGTAGGTAAACTGTGGCCACTGAAGGCTAAGTGTCTCCCTGTGTGGACTGTGTACCCATTTAGTCATCCTCCACTATTCATGGTGTTTCTTGCTGCTGCACTGGGAGTTTGGTATTTGCTCTACGAAATACAAGAAGTTCAACTGGGACACAGTGCTGAAGGTAGTTCTGTCACGTGTGGTCGGTCAGAGTCTGCAAGAGAATGCACCAACCAGGATTCTATCCCACATAGCTTGCCCACTTGAAGATAGCAACCTGATTCGTAACATTGCCCTGAAACCTCTCCATATAACAAGATGCCTTTACATATAAGGGTCTGCTGGCTGCACCATGTCAGTCACAAGCCATTTGGAAGTCAATGGTAGATCCAAATGGCCCCAACACAAATGTTTTATCCCACACCTGCACACCACAGTTCTGGGCCCAATACTCAGCAGGCTCCAACATACTGGCATTTCAGTTCTACACCATTTTCATGAAACCCAGTCAATCAAACCACTGTCTGGAACACTCCTGATCAGCAACAGGACATCCAAATGTTCTCCTCTGACACCTGGTTATGGGAATTTCAAAAATTTCTTGGTATTTATCTAGCATTTTTCACGGATGAAGTTGGAGGCACTGTAGGTTTCAATTCTTTCAAGAACCATTAAATGGTATGGAAGCTCATTTCAATGAAAGCTCTGGAGAATTCTCACAGTCAAGGCTTCCCAAAGAGTGGCCAAAAGATCACATGAACCCAGGCCCATTGAGGTCTAGAGTGTGAGGTCCATGTTTGTTTTGAATCTCATCTATGGCTGCCAAGTCTTTCATAATAAAATCATGTGATATCCTGGCTGAGATTCCCGATGCTCTGTGGAAAGCCACCCTGGGACTTGATCTCAGTTTCCAAGGGCGACTCTAATGCGTGGCCTCCTAAAATCCCAAGAGAACTCATGGCAATATTTCTCTGAGGTCAGTTTCAGAACTCAGTCTGTAAGGGGAATCACACCAGACTTCAAGCCCAGGTGGACCCAGTCATCTATTTCAACCACCACACAAATGACCACAATTAAAACCAAAACACTCCCACATGGCCCTCATCTTCTTCCATATAGACACTCATCATAACCTCTGGCTGGGGTTTTCCATGAGGGGCAAAGCTCACGACAGTGTCCAAAATAAGCTCCCTTACCCCTCATTTGCCTAAAATCAGGGTGGCCTGGACACCCTTCCTGTGAACCAGTAGTGATCAAATATGCCTGCCATTTGTACTGCCCAGCTTCTCCAATATGAGGCCTACTGACTGTTTGGTATAGATTTTTTATGTGAATTGGAGTCATGAGAAAACCCAAGCAATTACGGGCTAGCCTCTGCAGGGTTTTGAAGAACTCATTTGACCCAATGGATCCCTCTTCTCACTTGATGTAGGTCAGAAACCTTACAGAGGAAGGCGAGGGCCTTCAAACACAATGACTGCCCTTTTGGCCATTTTGGTTTTGGAAGCACAAAAGGAATGTTTCTTTAGATCCATCAGGTGCTGAGAATCTAAGCCACAGCCTCACACAGGGCCAAGAGGCTGATTCAGACACATCCCTTTTGGAAGAAATTAAGCAAAGAGCCACAGGTGATGCCCATTCATTTCCATTTGAAAACTGTTTTCTTCAGGCTTCACAAAGGGTTGGCCTGAGGCAAAGACCTTCCTGACATTCAGGGCAACAGAACATTATGTAAGAAAAGGCCCAAAGCAGGGTTTCTCCACTGAGATTTTACTGGTCACACTGTTATCTGAGTTTTCTGAGATGCTCGCCATTCCCTTCAGCTATCCAGTACATGGCCATGTCACAGAGCTTGGAGGTGGTACATATCTTGGACTCAAAACCATGAGCCTGTTGTGGAGAGTGGCCAGAATTCAGGAAGAGTACAGGAACTTAGGAATATTGTAGGTGTTGCCCATCCATAAGGCAAGCCACAGTCCTTTCATAAATTGGGCAGGATGAATGCTGTTAAACTTTCTCCTGGAGAGGACAAATCCATTGATGCATTATCTTTTCTAATGTCTACAACCAGAGATACAGTGGGATACATAGATATAGAAACACTTGCCTTGTCAAACAACTTACTAGAAACAGTCCACTCAATACCAAACAAATAGCCTTTCCTACCTATCACGCCTTTCCTACTGTATCAACATACACTAGTTATTCATCACCCCCTGCCCCCGTTATTTTGCTGCAGTGGGACTGCTGCAGATGGTGGCCATTACAGGGAGCCCTGGGACACTTGGGGGTAAGTGACGAATAAAAGCTGCCCATCCATAGATAGGATGGGAGCAAATCTGCTCATCCCTAGGCAGATAGGGGGAGAGGAAAAACGGTCATTTCAAAAAATGGAGAAGATTGATACAGTATGATTGTGTCTTGTTTTATCTCAGTGTATTGTATTGTCTTTGTGATGAAAATAAGGAAGGGGTGAGAAGTAAATTGATAATGGAAAGAGGCACCCCAGTGGAAACAAGTGCAATTAGGGCATGTGTTGATGGAAGCCCAGGAAGTCTAATCAGAAAGAAAAAGAAAGTTAAGAAGAAGAAGGATTATCAGGAAAAAAGTTTCAGCAAAAGGCTGTTACTGAATACTTTTCGTTTCCGGAGTGTGTGTGAATAGGCGCCTCGGCTGCCACATGCTCAAGCCAGTCACTGTGCAGCAAGGGCTTTTCAAGCAGTGGCAGCCGGCAATTCCCCGCCCCCAGCCTGGGGAGCGGGGCCCCGTGGCAGTTTGAGTCCTGGACACTCCCCAGGGCCATCTGTGGCTGCCCAGGATGCTACAGCCAGCCATAGATGCTACTGGCTCCCTGATGTTTGGTCATTTTCAATGCCAATAACTAAGCTACAATGGTTCTCCCACACCCGGAAGATAATAAATAATAAGCACTATTAAGGCTTTTTTCAAATGTAAAAAACCTTGAGATAATGTACTAAATTTTTCAGAAGGTTGTTTTCTTAGCACCTGGTGGAATACTATAGGATTTTCTTTAGCCAGTGGTAGGAGTTCCTGCCTTCATCCCAGTGCCGGTGAGGACAAGGGTGGAAGAATTTCCAGTGTTGCTGAAAACCGGAGGAGACTTCGGCTGAGAAACGGAGGAGACTTTGGATCAAGCTAGCTGCCTTCAGAACTTTCCTGGGCTGTGATTTAAGCTAGCTGCCTGCAGAATTTACATGGACTGTGATTTAAGCTAGCTGCCTGCAGAACTTACCAGGACTGTGATTTAAGCTAGCTGCCTGCAGAACATACCTGGACTGTGGTTTACCTGAACTGTGAGTTAATCTATTGAGACACTGCTTTACCTGGACTGAGACAACAAACTGTAATCTATAACAAATTTTAACTCGGTGTCTTTGCTAACAGTGTCATTGCTGGTATTATTTCTCCAAGTGCTTCATCAATTGGCTTGTATTGTGACATTTTGTATCCTCCCTTTCTGTTTGTAGCAGGTTATTTATGGTGTTTCTGTAAAAACCACTGTGGTCTTTATTTAAATTAAATAAAAGGGGGAAATGTTAGAGTCTGTAAACATGTCAAAATAACACCTGGCATTTTGCCAGGGGAATGTTAGAGTGTGTAAACAAGTCTGGATGATGCCTGGCAAAATGCCAGAGGGAGTGGTTTGAGATGTAACAAAAGCGAGCCATTAAGTGTGGAGATTCCTGATTGGTTGACTGCAGTATCTAGTTTATGTTAATT
Source organism: Callospermophilus lateralis (assembly GCF_048772815.1). Classification (NCBI taxonomy): domain Eukaryota; kingdom Metazoa; phylum Chordata; class Mammalia; order Rodentia; family Sciuridae; genus Callospermophilus; species Callospermophilus lateralis. Next base: position 116,851 of record NW_027512559.1, read on the forward strand.
AGATAACCTGGGTGGAATGTATAAATACCTCTATTGTCCTACAATAAATGGCTTCCACTCCTGCTATATCAACATACACATGTTATTCATAACCCCCACCCCCCGGTTATTTTGCTCCAACCGGACCGCGGCAGTATCTGCCAAGTCAGAAACCTCTCAAGTATGAACACGTGATACCAGGTAGGATTCTATATGTGCATATAAAAATACATGTGCTGAATAGGCTACACAAAAAGGGAGAGAGGAATTCACATATTTGTTAACTTTAAAAACACATGGAGAACTATTTTAATTAAAAATTGACTAGATTTATAACTCCTACCCTATATAATGCAAAAGGCAAGTCCAACTATACAACATGACTCCTCTGAACTGCTTGTATTTCTATTTTGTTTGGGTTATTAATCTCCATCATATTAGGATTAGTAGTCAGAGTCTAGTAGGGTATGGGTTAGTGTCCAAAATAAGCTCCCTTGCCCCTCATTTGCCTAAAGTCATGGTGGCCTGGACACCCTGCATGTGAACCAGGAGTGATAAAATAGGACTGCAGTTAATACAGCTCTGCTTCTCCAATTTGAGGCCTACTGAGTGTCAGGTAACAATTCTTTATGTGATTTGGAGTCATGAGAAAACACAACCACTTCTTCAGGGCATTGAAGAATTCATTTGAACCAAAGGATTCCTATTCTCACTTGATGTAGGTCAGAAACCTAACAAAGGAACGCAAGAGACTTCATTCACCATAACAGATCTTTTTGCCATTTTGGTTATGGATGCACACATGGGATCTTTCTTTAGATCCATGAGGTGCTGAGAATCTAAGCCACAACCGCACACAGGGCCAAGAGGCTGATTCAGACACATCCCTTTACAAAGAAATTAAGCAAAGAGCCACAGGTGATGCCCTTTCATTTCCATTTGAAAACTGTTTTCTTCAGGCTTAACAAAGGGGTGGGCTGAGGGAAAGAACTTCCTGACATTCAGGGCAACAGAAATATAGGTAAGAGAATGGCCAAAGCAGGATTTCTCCACTGAGGCTTTCCTGGTCACACTGATATCTGAGTTTTCTGTGATTCTCCCATTCCATTCAGCTGTCCAGTACATGGCCATGGCACAGAGCTTGGAGGTGGTATATATCTTGGACACAAAACCATGAGCCTATTCTGGAGAGTGGCCAGAATTCAGGAAGAAAACAGGAACTTAGGAAGATAGTAGGTGTTCCCCATCCATAAGACACACCGCAGTCCATCCATCAGTTGAGCAGGATGAATGCTGGGAAGCTTTCTACTAGACAGGATGCATCCATTGGTGCATTCTGTTTTTTAATGTCCAAAACCACGTACACAGTGGGATACACCGAACTAGAATCACTCACCTTGTCAAACGATTTACTAGAAACAGTCCATTCCAAACCAAACAAACCACCTTTCCTACCTATTTTCAGAACATGAGACAAAACCACAAACTCACACCCACACCCACAAAGGCATCTCCTTCCCACAAGTAAGTCTCTGACTCTCCAGTGTGTCCTCTGTCTGTTGAGCCAAACTATGTTCCCCGAAATGGCCAGTCCTGTCTCAGTTCTGGTTGCCTTGGCCAACTCTGTGAAGTTGTCAGGATCCAGTGGTGAGCCACTACCTGCTTTCTCAGGAAAGACCCTCTTCATATCTGTCCTGGCATTTGGCCATTCTCTCAGCAGTAGGTACCAAGAAAGACTGACTCTGTCCTTGGTAAATCCAAACAACTGAGCCCAGTGGGAGTGGGACTGGGACTGGCTCTGGGTGTCTGGCATCTTGGATCCCAATTTCAGAGAGTTCCAATACCAAGAAAGTGAGGTAGGACACTTCCTTCAAGAACTGAATGAGTTCACTCCCTTGGCAACCACTTTGTCCTAACAGTTGGTTCCAAGGGTCCCATGAGATAGAGGCTGCCCCTACTTCCTGTGACACTTTCACAAGTTAGAATGGTATATCAACCATAGGCACCCGGGAACATCTCTCAACAAAGGCCTGGTTTGGTCCACCTTCTCTACATTTAGAATAGAGAGACTGATTCAGACACGACCCTTCATCCTGACCAGGTGGTTTGCCATGCAAGGTGACTTTTGCTCTCTCAACTCCTTCATAGCTGCCTGCATCTTCTCCAGGTATCATTTCTGCATGGACCTTTGAGGTTCTCAGCAGGTTTAAGATGACCTACATTCCTGTATTGTAAAAACAACTCTGTCCCTGCTCTTCTGTAAACTTAGATTGAGGGAAGAGTGTATGGTTAGGGTTAATAAAAGGTTCGATTTGGGTTAAGAATCATTCTGCAGGATGAATAATTGTATTGGGAACCTGTAATATTTACAAGAATGTAAAAGTGAAATATTAGAATGAAAACAGAAATCTAGGTAAGATTTGAAGCCCAGAAGGGTATTGGGCCCTTGATTGGGATACTTAGCTTTGAATTATGTTCTGCAGAGATGTCTCAGATAAATCGATGTACAATGGCATAGGACCTTGTACCTTGGATGATGGAATGTCGAAGAGAACTTCTAGTAAAAAGGGATACTCGGTATTATTTGAAAGATAGTCAGTAGGTTTAGAAAGCAGAGAGAGTGTAGGATTTAAACCAAAAGTTCTTTAGCAATAGGGTTTCGGGTAGAGAAAATGTGAGCACATGTGAAGAGTCAGTCACAATGATAAACTGTGGAATATATGTAGGAAAGCAGATATTAATAGAGACATTAGTAAATCAGGCAAATGATAAAGTGATTGATAGGATTAGACATTTTCAACAGGCTTGAGGTAAAATATATAATCTTAGGAAGAAACAAATATGTAGTGACCAATGGGATTCACATTTGAGAGCGTTAGGCAACCTGGACATGGATGTTTTTAGTAATGCATACTCACTTTCCATTAAGGCTTTGGTAAAATCATAAGTGTGAACTTTGCTTTTTGTGTCCAGAAAATTACTGTGATAAAATGTATATGTAGATCAGATGACATAAGTATTTATTCCACCGTTTCTGGGAGCAATATTTTGAAGATATATAAATTAGTACTGGCGTTACAAATGGGTGTACCCTGTGTCTAGGAATATAGAGATAATGCATGAATAGACAAAACTTTGATTAAACAATGTAACAAGTTCTAAATTTAAATAATGGATTGAATTGATATCTGAAAATATACAGGAAATCTTATATTGATATGCAATCATTCAATCCAACCAGGTATCCATCTTATTTTAATATTAGGCTTATGGATTATCATAAAGAGTGTGTGAATTTTGTTTCAAAGGTGATTATGGATTTCAGAAATAATGAGTTTGGAAAGAAGTCTCATGAAGAGACCAGACAAGAAACCTGGAGGAATACAAGAGTTTTGAATAAGGAAGTTATTGAAAGCGAAACAAATGCCTATAAATTTGTGAACTTGTTAATGAAATATATATCCTATGATGTGCATAAACTGAAGAAATAATAATGTACCAGTTTTGTTAAAAAATGAACGTCAAAATACACATCATGTCCCATAGGAATCTACAAGCATTGATGTTAAACTGGGACAGTTACTGTAGAAATATTTGGATTTGTATGCACCATTCACTGAAGTTTGTTTTTAGTACTAGGAAACAAATATGTATTTCAGGTGGATGAATATTTTTGAAAATAATCTTGTGAAAAGTTGATTATAAATCCACATACATGTACATGAATGAATTTAGGGAGTATATAATAAGACACATATGTTTCATATTTTCAAAAATCTGGAGAGTGTATATCTATCTATCTATCTATCTATATACACACACACACACACACACTCAAACAGACATTAAAATGTAGCAATATATATATATATATCATGAAATATATATAATCCACAGAGCCAAAAATATTAATTTTACTAAACGTGGATTTATGTATAATGTTGTTCAACTAGGAAGTCACCCATAGTTTGAATTTTCACTTCCAACAGCATTCAGAGGAGTGATCTCTTCTGACAATTTGTATCTGCTAAGTCAGCAACCTCTCAAGAATGTACATGTGATACCAGGTAGGATTCTAAATGTGCATATAAAAATACATGTTCTGAATAGGCTACAGAGAAAGGGAGAGAGGAATTCACATGGTTGTGAACTTTAAAAACACATGGAGAACTGTTTCAATTAAAAATTGACTAAATTTATAACTCCTACCCTATATAATGCAAAAGGCAAGTACAACTATACAACATGAATCCTCAAAACTTCTTGTATTTCTATTCTGTTGGGGTTATTATTCTCCATCATGTTAGGATTACTAGTCAGAGTCTAGTAGGGTATGGGTTAGTGTCCAAAATAAGCTCCCTTGCCGCTCATTTGCCTAAAGTCATGGTGGCCTGGACACCCTGCATGTGAACCAGGAGTGATAAAATAAGACCGCAGTTAATACTGATCTGCTTCTCCAATTTGAGGCCTACTGACTGTCAGGTATAGATTCTTTATGTGAATTGGAGTCATAAGAAAACCCAAGCACTTCTTCAGGGCTTTCAAAAATTTATTTGAACCAAAGGATCCCTATTCTCACTTGATGTAGTTCAGGAACCTAACAAAGAAAGGCAAGAGACTTCATCCATCATAACTGATCTTTTTGAAATTTTGGTTTTGGATGCACACATCGGATCTTTCTTTAGATCCATCAGGGGCTGAGAATCTAAGCCACAACCGCACACAGGGCCAAAGGGTGATTCAGACACATCCCTTTGCAAAGAAATTAAGCAAAGAGCCACAGGTGATGCCCATTCATTTTCATTTGAAAACTCTTTTTTTCAGGCTTCACATGAGGGTGGCCTGAGGCAAAGAACTTCCTGACATTCAGGGAAACAGATACATAGTAAGAGAATGGCCCATAGCAGGGTTTCTCCACTGAGACTTTCCTGGTCACACTGATATCTGAGTTTTCTGATATTCTCCCATTCCCTTCAGCTGTCCAGTACATGGCCATTTAACAGAGCTTGAGGTGGTACATATCTTAAACACAAAACTATGTGCCTATTCGGGAGAGTGGCCAGAATTCAGGAAGAAAACAGGAACTTAGGCAGATAGTAGGTGTTGCCCATCCATGAGGCAAGCCGCAGTCCATTCATCAATTGGGCAGGATGAATGCTGCGAAGCTTTCTACTAGACAGAACACATCAACTGATGCATTCTCTTTTCTAATGTCGACAACCACGGACACAGTGGGATACACAGACATAGAAAGACTCGCCTTGTCAAACGACTTACTAGAAACAGTTCACTACAATCCAATCAAACCGCCTTTCTTTCGTATTCTCAGAACATGAGACAAAACCACAAACCCACACCCACACCCGCAAAGGCACCTCCTTCCCCCAAGTAGGTCTGTCATATCCGGAGTGTCCTCTGACTGGTGGGCCATACTATGTTCTCCCAAAATGGCCTGTCCTGTCTCAGATCTGCTCTACTTTGCCAACTCTGTGAAGTAGTCAGGAGCCAGCGGTGATCCACTACCTGCTTTATCAGGATAGGACCCTCTTCAGAGGTTTCCTGGCATTTGGCCATCCTCAAATCAGTAGGTACCAAGAAATATTGACTCTGTCCTTCGTAAATCCAAACAAGTTAGACCACTGGGACTTGGACGGGTTATGGCTCTGGGTGCCTGGCTTCCTGGATCCCAAGTTCAGAGACTTCCATCACCAAGGAAGTGAGGTGAAGTCACTTCCTTGAGGAACTGAATGAGGTCACTGCCTTGGAAACCACGTTGTCCTAACATTTGCCTCCAAGGTTCCCATGAGATGGAGGATGCCCCTACATCCTGTGACACTTTCACAAGTTCGAATCGTATATCAAACATAGGGACCAGGGAACAGCTCTCCACACAGGCATGGTTTGGTCTATCTTCTCTGTATTAAGAAGAATGAGGCTGATTCAGACACATTCCTTAATTCTACCAGGTTGTTTGCCATTGAGATGACTTTTGCTCTCTCAGGTCCTTCATCGCTGCCTACATCTTCTCCAGGGATCATTTCTGCATGTACCTTTGAGGTTCTCAGCAGGTGGAAGATCCCATGCATTCCTGTATTGTAAGACCAACACTGTCACTGCTCTTCTTTAAAGTTAGATTGAGGGAACAGTGTATGGTTAGGGTTAATAACATTTTCATTTTCGGTTAGGAACCATTCTGCTGGATGAATAATGTTATTGGAACCTGTGATATTTATTAGAATACAGACGTGAAATATATGTACATAAACAGAAATCTAAGTAAGATTTGAAGCCCAGAAATCATTGGGCCCTTGATTGGGATACCTATCGTTGAATTACATTCTGCAAAAATGTCTCAGAGAAATCGATATACAATGGCATAAGACCTTGTAACTGGATGATTGAATGTAGAAGAGAACCTCCAGTCAAAAAGTGATAGTCGGTAGGATTAGGAAGATAGTAGGTAGGTTTTAAGAAGAAGAGTGAATATAGGATTTGGACCAAAAGTTCTTTAGCAATAGGATTTCGATTAGAGTGTGAATGTAAGTTTCAGAACATGTGAAGATTTAGTCACAATGATGAACTGTGGAAAAGCAGATACCAATAGAGACATTACAAAAACAGGCAAAGTATAAAGTGAGTGAGAGGATTAGACATTTTCAACAGGGTTGAGTTTGAATATATAATCTTTGGAAGAAACTAATTTGTAGTTACCAATAGGATTTTCATTTGAGAGCATTAGGCAACCTGGACATGGATGTTTTTAGTAATCCATGTTCACTTTTCATTTAGCTTTGATACAATCATAAGTGTGACCTTTGCTTTTTGTGTCCAGAATATTTCAGTGATAAAATGCATATGTAGATCAGGTGACATGGGTATTTCTTCCAACATTTCTGGGAGCAATATTTTGAAGACGTATAAATTAGTGTTGGGGGTACAAAGAGGTGTACCCTGTGTCTATGAATATAGAGATAATGCATGAAAATACCACATTGTGAATAAATAATATAACTGGTTCCACTTTAAATAATGGATTGAATTGATATCTGAAACTAAGTAAGAAATCTTATATTGATATACAATCATTCATTCCAACCAGTTGTACATCTAATGGTAATATTAGGGTTATGGTTTATTATGAGGGGTGTGTGAGTTTTGCTTCAAATGTGATAATGGAAATCGAAAATAATGTGTTTGGAAAGAAGTTTCAAGAAAAGACCAGTCAGAAACGGAGGAATACATGTTTTCTGAAGGAGGAAGTGATTGAAAGTGAAATAAATGCCTATAAATTTGTGAACGTGTGGATGAAATATATATCCTATAATGTGCATAAACTCAAGAAATAGAAATGTACCAGTGTTGAATAAAAATAAACTTCAAAGTACATATCATGTCCCATAGGAATCTACTTGCATTGATGTTAAACTGGGTCAGTTACTGTAGAAATATTAGGATTTTTTTTTTTTGGTGTTATACTACAATTTATTTTAGCACTAGAATGCCACAGAATGTAGAGGAAAGAGCAATGGATTTTTAGTTATAGCACTAATAATCCAACATTTAATGACTTTTTTGGGGAGTCTAGAAATTACATAAGGCTATGTAAAATATATTTTATTATTTAACATTCATAAATGCTTGGGATTTTAGTAATATTTCTAGTTTTTTATTTTTTATTTTTTAAGTTGTTGATGGATCTTCATTTTCTTTATTTGTATGTGGTGCTGAGAATAGAACCCAGTTCCTCACACATACTAGGCAAACATGTTAACACTGAATCACAAACCCAGCCGCTCCACTTTTGTCTTAACATCGAACACGCCTCTCCCTCTTCTTTACTCACTTTCTTCCTCATTTTTCCCTTTCTCTCTGTTCCTTTTTCGTTTTTCCTCCATATCTATTTTTCTCTCATGGCATTACAAACAGTTGTATGCTATGAAATTTAAATTTGAGACTGTTTTTTATAGTCACTATTTTTTTTAAAAAATTTAATAATTATAATCACCTGATAGATATATTACAATACATTTATTATACATATGTGTCTATATTCATGCATATGCATTACATATATTATGTATATATATATATATATATATATATATATATATATATATATATATATACATATATATTTAAAAGTACTTTGATTAGCCTGTTAGAAATAATATACACCAAGACTTTCATAATTCTGAAGTCTTCCAGAATTAACATCTTACAATGAAAATCAAATAAACATATTTAAGAAAAAAGGTATCATTCTTTATTATCAATATTGATAATTTAATGTTTTTTATCACGTTACGCTGTAATATGGCATATTATATCTTATGAATTAGAGAAATTTTTTTGAACAACCTATTATTTAAGGACCATATGCACTGACATTTTAAATGGCTTTCTTATGATTTCAATTTCTATCAATTATGCATTAATTGCCAAATACTTATTTTAGTACTTTTCATATTCATAATTGATATAAAGTGAATTGTTTAATTTTTCTGGTAATTAGTTACTTATTACAGTAGGGACATTATTAATAGTTCTAAATTTTTATAAGTAAATGGTACAAAGATATTTTCATGCAAAATTAAGAATAATTGCATGCTCTAAATGTTTGATTGTTGATACATATAATACAGAGCTTTTGATGAGTCTCTTCCCAGTAAAACATAAAATGCAAAGATATCGTTGGGTATGTATGTCCAAATAAAGATAATGAAAAATACACATTATCAGCTAGAAACTATTAAATAAAAGATGAAAAGAACAATCCAACACATTGTACCAACTTATCAGATGAGGCAGTATTCTGAAAGAATAGCCTAAGACTAGACCTGGTCCATGACAAAATATTTACCAAAAATTGAAATATGAAAAATATAGGAAATGCTATGAATTTTTCATGAAGGTAGGTGGATTATCCTTTAATCTCAATTAAGTGTATTTTCAAAAGCCAGTTTTCTGGTAAAATAAATTTGTGATAGATACAACTACACAAAACAAAGTTTCTGCTTAGCAAAATGAATGCATCTCAACACTTTTTTAGCTGATTTCTTGCCACTCAATTTTAAACCTTTATTTATTTATTTATTTTTATTGATTGTTCAAAACATTACAAAACTCATGATATATTATCTTTCATACATTTGACTCAATTGGGTTATGAACTCCCATTTTTCCCCAAATACGAATTGTAGAAGCACATTGGTTACACATTCACATTTGTACATAATGGCATAATAGTGATGTTGTATTCTGCTACCTTTTCTATCCCCTACTATCCCCCCTCCCCTCCCCTCCCATCTTTCCTCTCTACCTCATCTGCTGTTGTTCAATTCTCTCCATTGTTTTCCCCCCATTTCCCCTCACAAGCTCTTATATGTAATTTTGTGTAACATTGAGGGTCTCCTACCATTTCCATATGCTTTCCCTTCTCTCCCCCTTTCTATCCCCCCACTCGTCTTTGTTTAATGTTAATCTTTTTCTCATGCTCTTCCTCCCTGTTCTGTTCTTAGGTGCTCTCTTTATATCAAAGAAGACATTTGGCATTTTTTTAAGGATTGGTTAGCTTAGCTTAGCATAATCTGCTCTAATGCCATCCATTTCCTTGCAAAGTCTATGATTTTGCCATTTTTTAGTGCTGAGTAATACTCCATTGTGTATAGATGCCACAGTTTTTTAACCATTCATCTATTGAAGGACATCTAGGTTGGTTCCACAGTCTAGCTATTGTGAATTGTGGCGCTATGATCATTGATGTGGCAGTATCCCTATAGTACGCTCTGTTAAGACCCTCTAGTCCGAGAAGGGTGATAGCTGGGTCAAATGGTGCATTCATTCCCAGCTTTCCAAGAAATCTCCATACTGCTTTACAAATTGGCCTTATCAATTTTCAGTACCACCAGTAGTGTACAAGTGTACCCTTTTCTCCACATCCTCGCCAACACTTATTGTTGTTTGACTTCATAATGGCTGCTAATCTTACTGGAGTGAGATGGTATCTTAGGGTGGTTTTTATTTGCATTTCTCTGACTGATACAGATGGTGAGCATTTTTTATGTACTTGTTGATTGATTGTATGTCCTCCTCTCTGAAGTGTCTGTTCAGGTCCTTGGCCCATTTGTTGATTGGGTTATTTGTTATCTTATTGTTTAATTTTTTGAGTTCTTTGTATATTCTGGATATTAGAGCTCTATCTGAAGTGTGAGGGGTAAAAAATTGTTCCCAGGATGTAGACTCTCTATTTACCTCTCTTATTGTTTCTCTTGCAGAGAAAAAACTTTTTAGTTTAAGTAAGTCCCATTTGTTTATTGTTGTTATTAACTCTTGGGCTATGGGTGTCCTATTAATGAATTTGGAGCCCGACCCCACAGTATGTAGATCATAGCCATCTTTTTCTTCTATCACATGCAGTGTCTCTGATTTCATCACTAGCTCCTTGATCCATTTTGAGTTAACTTTTGTGCATGGCAAGAGAAAGGGATTCAGTTTCATTTTGGTGCATATGGGTTTCCAATTTTCCCAGCACCATTTGTTGAAGATGCTATCCATCTCCCAATATGCTTTTAGCCTCTTTATCATATATAAGAATGTTGTAATTTTGTGGATTGATTTCTGTGTCCTCTATTCTCTACCACTGATCCACCTGCCTGTTTTGGTACCAGTACCACGCTGCTTTTATAACTATTGCTTTGTAGTACAGTTTGAACTCTGGTATCGCTATACCTCCAGATTCAAATTCCTGCTTAGAATTGCTTTTGCTATTCTGGGTCTTTTGTTTTTCCATATGAATTTCATGATTGATTTATCATTTCTACAAGAAATGCCATTGGGATTTTGATTGGCATCCATTTTAACCTGTAGAGAACTTTGGGTAATATCACCATTTTGATGATGTTAGTTCTGCCTATCCATGAACAGGGTACATTTTTCCACCTTCTAAGATCTTCTTCTATCTCTCTCTTTAGGATTCTGTAGTTTTCATTATATAAATCTTTCACCTCTTTTGTTAGGTTGATTTCCAAGTATCTTATTTTCTTTGAGGATATTGTGAATGGAGTGGTTTTCCTCCTTTCCATATCAGAAGTTTTGCTCCTGATATACATAAATGCCTTTGATTTATGCGTGTTGATTTTATATCCTGCATCTTTGCTTAATTCATTTATTATCTCTAGCAGTTTCTTTGTAGACCCTTTTGGGTCTGTTATATATATTATCATGTCATCCACAAATAGTGATAATTTAAGTTCTTGTTTTCCTATTTTTATGGCTTTAATTTCTATTGTCTAATTGCTCTGGCTAGAATTTCAAGAACTAAATTGAATAGAAGTGGTGATAGAGGGCATCCCTGTCTTGTTCCAGATTTTAGAGGCAATCCCTTCAGTTTTTCTCCATTTAGGATGATGCTAGCCTGAGGTTTAGCATATATAGCTTTTACAATGTTGAGGTAAGTTCCTGTTATCCCTAGTTTTTCTAGTGTTTTGAACATAAAGGGATGCTGTACTTTGTCAAATGTTTTTTTCTGCATCTATCGAGATGATCATATGGTTCTTGTCTTTAAGTCTATTGATGTGGTGAATAGTATTTATTGATTTCCGTATATTGAACCAGCCTTGCATCCCAGGGGTGAATCCTACTTGATCATGGTGCACAATTTTTTTTGATATGCTTTTGTATTCGATTCATCAGGATTTTATTGAGAATTTTTGTATCCAAGTTCATTAGAGATATTGGTCTGTAGTTTTGTTTCTTTGAAGTGTCTTAGTCTGATTTCAAGATCAGGGTGATTTTGGCCTCATAGAATGAATTTGAAAGAGCTCCTTCTTTTTCTATTTCTTGAAAGAGCTTGAAAAGAATCAGTATTAATTCTTCTTTGAAGGTTTTGTAGAACTCCGCTGTTTACCCATCCGGTCCAGGGCTTTTTCTCGTTGGTTATCTTTTGATGGCTTCTTCTATTTCTTCCTTTGTCATTGGTCTGTTTAAATTGTGTGTGTCTTCCTGACTCAATCTGGGCAGATCGTATGACTTAAGAAATTTATTGATATCTTCACTATCTTCTATTTTATTGGAATATAGGGTTTCAAAATACTTTCTAATTATCTTCTATATTTCTGTAGTGTCTGTTGTGGTATTGCATTTTTCACCCCCTATGTTAATAATTTGAGTTCTCTCTCTTCTTCTCTTCGTTATCATGGCTAAGGGCCTGTCAATCTTATTTATTTTTTCAAAGAACCAACTTTTAGTTCATCAATTTTTTCAATGATTTTTTGTTTCAATTTCGTTGATTTCTGCTCTTATTTTAATGTCGTCTACTACATTTGCTGTTGTTTTGCTCTTCCTTTTCTAGGTTATTGAGGTGTAGTGTGAGTTCATTTATTTGTTGTTGTTTTTTTCTTTTTTTGAGGAAAGAACTCCAAGAAATGAATTTTCCTCTTAAAACTGCTTTCATTGTGTCCCATAGATTACAGTAGGTTGTGTTTGTATGGTCATTTGTCTCTAAGAATTTTTTTGTCTCCTCCTTAATGTCTTCTGTAACCCATTGATCATTCAGTAGAATATTGTTCATTTTCCATGTGATGTAGGATTTTTCCTTCCTTCTTTTATCATTGATTTCCAGTTTCATTTTATTATGATCTGATATGGTGCATGGTATTATCTCCACGCCTTTATATTTACTAAGAGTTGCCCTATGACCTAATATATGGTCTATCTTTGAGTAGGATCCATCTGCTGCTGATAAGAAGGTGTATCCACTTGATGATGGTTGATATATTCTATATATGTCGGTTAAGTCTAGGTTATTGATTGTGCTGTTGAGTTCTATAGTTTCTTTATTCAGTTTTTGTCTAGAGGATGTGTCTAATGGTGAGAGCGGTCTGTTGACGTCACCTATAATTATTATGTTGTAGTCTATTTGACTCTTGAACTTGAGAAGAGTTTGTTTTATGAGTATGGCAGCTCATTTGTTTGCTGCATACAAATTGGTAATTGTTATGTTATGTTGGTGGATGGTTCCTTTTAACGTTATATAGTGTCCTTATTTATCCCTTTTGATTAACGTAGGTTTGAAGTTGATTGTATTTGATATGAGTTTGGCCACTCCTGCTTGCTTCCGTGTGCCCTGTGAGTGGTATGATTTTTCCCAACCTTTTACTTTCAGCCTGTGTATGTCTTTACCTATCATATGAGTCTCCTGAAAGCAGCATATTGTTGGATTTGTTTTTTTGATCCAGGTTACTACCCTATGTCTCTTGAATGGTGAGTTTAGGCCATTAACATTTAAGGTTACAATTGAAATATGATTTGTACATCCATTCATGTTAATTTATTTATTTATTTTAGTTTGGCTAGTTTTTACTTTTTGGTTATTTTCCTCCCCCTTTACTGAGATACCTCCCACTGTTAGTTTGGGGCACTATTTTTCAATTCTTCTTCTTGTAGTATTTTGCCCAAAATCCTTTGCAGTGCTGGTGTTATGGGTGTGAATTCTTTTAGTTTTTATTCATTGTGAAAGATTTTAATTTTATTGTCAAATCTGAAGCTTAATTTTGCTGGATACAGTATTCTTTGTTGGAATTCATTATTTTTCAGTGTTTGAAATACATTGTTCCAGGATCTTCTCACTTTCAAAGTTTGTGATGAAAAATCAGTCGTTAATCTAATTGATTTACCCCTGAATGTAATCCGCCTCCTTTCTCTCGTAGCTTTTAATATTCTCTCCTTGTTCTGTATTTTGGCTATCTTCATAATTATATGTCTTGGAGTTGGTCTATTATGGTTTTAAATGTTTGGGGTCCTGTAGGCTTCAAGGATTTGGCAATCCATTCCATCTTTCATCTCTGGGAAGTTTTCTAGAATTATTTCATTTAATATGTTGTCCATTCTTTCGGTTTGAATCTCTATGGCTTCTTCTATTCCGATGACTGTGAAATTTGTTTTTTTTATGATATCCCATATCTTTTGAATAGACTGCTCTTGGGACTTAAGCATCTTTTCTGTGTTGACTATATTCTTTTCAAGTTGATAAACGTTGTCGTCATTATCTGATGTTCTGACTTCTATTTGATCTAGTCTATTTGTAATATTCTTGTTTGAGTTTTAATTAATAGTTTCCTGCATTTCTAGGATTACTGTTTGATTTTTTTTAAGATCTCTATCTCCTGGTAAAGCTTGTTCTTTGCCATTTGAATTTGTTTAATTCATTTTCAAAATATACTTTTATTGCTAGGACTTGCTGATTCATGTATTCTCTAATATCCCTTTCCATCTGAGTTAGGTAAGCCTTGAGTTTTTTTCCCTATCCCTGTTTCTGATGATTCTTGGTCCTCCTGTAGAATTAAGTTGTCCTGCATTGTTTGTACACATTTTTTCCTTTGTTTTTTCATGATGTTCACGTTGTTTTCCATCTCTATTTTATTGCTGTTTTTCTGCTCTATTCTATAGATTTGTTTTGGTTTAATATATCTGTTGTCTCTCCTTTGTGTTGGTAGACTATGCCTGCTAAAGTGAATTCTGCTTGGAAGGAATTGCGATGGCCGAGCTCCAGTGATGTCACCTGTCTGCTATGGCGGGCCCCAGGCTCCTTGCCAGGGTGTTCAAATGGGAGTGGGCTGGGACTGATCTGTCTCTGTTTGTTTTCAACTCCCGGTCGCCGGCGGGCGGGCGGTCTCCAGCTGTCCAGTCACACAGTCAGCGGGTGGGCTGTCACTGGTGGGCGGGAGATCTCTAGCCACCCAGTTGCACGTGCAGCCAGCGGGCGATTGGTCGCTGGTAGGCAGGCGGGCACCAGCCACCCAGTCGCACCAGCAGTGGACTGTTTGTGACCAGTGGGCGGGCGTTCTCCAGCCGCCCAGTCACGCGGGCCTGGCCTCTAGTCCCTTGTTATCTCCTGCTAGTCCTGGTTTCTCGTGCTAGACCAGATTTCCCCTGAGTGATGCCTCTCGGCAGCTCATACTGTCCTCTGGGCCTGCCGTTTCTTGGGTGTGGATGGTGTCTATGGGGAACCCCGGCACTCTATTGTTTTGATTTTTTCCTCTTGCCCCTCTCCCAGCTCTGGCTAGACAGGTTTCGTTTTCGCCGCTGATGGGAGGGGAAGTTGAAGGTCAGGTGCCTGTAGTTTTCCCAACGTCTTTATGCAGGCTCTCTCTGATAATCTCTCCAATGGAAAGCCTAAGAGAGATTTTATGTGAATTCCCTGCTGTATGGGAGATGAGCTGAGTAACACAAACCTGTTTTATTGTTGCAATCTGTTGGAGAGTGGCGGTGGTTACTTGTGCTCTCCAAGATGGTAACCGTTGGTTTCCTTGGTGGAGTTTTTATTGTGGGGGGATAGAACTGTAGCACTTCCTTCCCCGTTTGAAATCCCAAACTCAGCCCGGGGCTCAGTTGGAGGTCAGCCAGCAGGATTCCACAGAATCTGCAGCAACGTTTCTCCCTGCCGGCTGGTCGCTTCTAGGTGGTGCCCTGCTGTCTCTAGCCACGGGGCAGGCCACACAGATTTGTCAGCCCGGATCTCCGGTCACACATTTGGCTCGTGTTTGAGACTCAATTACCGGACCTCATTGGTGGAAATCATTCTTCTAGGTTTCGGTGCACACCCATTTTTCTGTAAGATCCTAACAAGATAATTTTTTGTCGTTCTAACTCGTTATTCACCTGTGAAGTGGCGCAGTTCACAGGGTGTGGGTGGCAGATTCAGAGACATCCCTTCATCCTGACCAGGTTGTTTGCCATGGAAGATGACTTTTGCTCTCTCAGGTCCTTCATAGCTGCCTACATCTTCTCCATGGCTTATTTCTCCATGGACCTTTGAGGTTCTCAGCAGGTGAAAGATCCCCTACATTCCTGTATTATAAGACCAACTCTGTCCGTGCTCTTCTTTAAAGTTAGATTGAGGGAACACTGTAGGGTTAGGGTTAATAACATGTTTGATTTGGGTTAGGAATCATTCTGTTTATGAATAATTCTATTGAGAAGCTGCGATATGTATAAGAATATATAGTTGAAATATATGTAGGAAAACAGAAATCTAAGTAAGATTTGAATCCCAGAATGGCATTGGGCCCTTAATTGGGATACTTAGCGTTGAATTACGTTCTGCACAGATGTCTCAGGTAAATTGATATACAATGTCATAGGACCCTGTACCTTGGAAGATTGAATGTAGATGAGAACATCCATTTAAAAAGGTATAGTTGTTATTGAATGGTTAATTAAATAGGTACTTGTCACTTCCTGTTTTTCTCTATGCTTAACAAAACACTGTTGAAATCTTGAGAACTGTTTGCTAATCTTGTTCCCAGAATGTGCTGTCCCCAGTTTTCAAACTGCAGAATTTACTCTCTCACCTGGTTGCATGCAAACTGCCCACTCCCACTGACCCATCAATGAACTTCCCTCCTTGCCCTCGGCAAGGAAAGTATATAAGCTCTGCTCAAGCTCTTCTCAGGGCTCTCTGCTGTATTCAAGTGAGCTCTGAGCCCCAGCATGCTGGAACTCCAATAAACCCTTTGCTGTTTCATGAGTCAGTTTCTTGGTGGTCTCTTCCTCCAATGCACGCCCGACCTTTACACATGAAGTTTCCACTGATATCTGGCAGCGGCGGATGAGAGACCCCAACGGGCTACTCTTGGGGTAAGTAAGTCTCCTATTCCTGGTTTCAGGTTTCAGGTTAGGACTTGGAAAAATGGCTATTGATGAAGAGTGTGAGCTCTCTCCGACAGTGGCTGACAGACGTGTCACAGAGCCACAGGCCACCTTCCTGGAGGACGCCCCAGAGGACTTGGGAAATTTAGTTATAATAGATTCCTCGACTCAGTGATATTTTGTTTTGGATTCGGTATTGCCAGCCCATTGGTTATTGCCGGCTACTCAGTCCTGATCTCAGTGTTGGACGTCCATTGCCTGTCTTTATTGTCTTGTCTTGTCTGTTTCATGTGTCATTGCTTTCACTGTTTGTGGATCTTTCATTATGGGACAGAGCACTTCAATGCTAGATCTCAGTTTAAAGGGCGACTCTTATGCGTGGTCTCATAAAATCCCAACACAATTAATGGCAATACTTCTCTGAGCTCAGTTCCAGAACTCAGTCTCTAAGGGGAATCACACCAGAGTTCAAGCCCAGGTGGACCCAGTCATCTCTTCCAAATGCCACACAAATGACCACAATTAAAACCAAAACACTCCCCAATGGCCCTCATCTTCTTCCATATAGACACTCATCATAACCTCTGGCTGGACGTTTCCATGAGGGGCATAGCCCAAGACAGTGTCCAAAACATGCTCCCTTGCCGCTAATTTGCCTAAAGTCAGGGTGGCCTGGAAACCCTTCCAGTGAACCAGGATTGATCAAATACACCTGCCATTAATACTGATCTTCTTCTGCAATTTGAGGCCTACTGACTGTCAGGTGTAGATTCTTTATGTGAATTTCAGTCATAAGAAAACCCAACCACATCTGCAGTGCTTTGAAAAACTCATTTGACCCAAAGGATCCCAATTCTCACTTGATGGACGTCAAGAACCTAACAGAGGACGGAGAGAAACTTCACCCACAATGACTGCTCTTTTGGCCATTTTGGTTTTGGATGCACACATGGGATCTTTCTTTAGATCTATCAGTTGCAGAGAATCTAAGACACAGCCTCACACAGGGCATAGAGTTGGATTCAGACACATCCATTTCCAAAGCAAGTAAGCAAAGAGCCACAGGTTATGCCCATTCATTTAGATCTGAAAACTGTTTTCTTCAGGCTTCACAAAGGGGTGGTCCGAAACAAAGAACTTCTTGACATTCAAGGCAACAGAACATTATGTAAGCAAAAGGCTCAAAGAAGGGTTTCTCCACTGAGAGTTTACTGGTCACACTGATATCTGCGTTTTCTGAGATGCTCGCCATTCCCTTCATCTATCCAGTACATGGCCATGTCACAGAGCTTGGAGGTGGTACATATCTTGGACACAAAACCATGAGCCTATTCTGGAGATTGGCGAGAATTCAGAAAGAAAATTGAAAATTACTAAGATCGTTGGTGTTGCCCATCCTTAAGGAAAGCTGCAATCCATTCATTAATTGGGCAGGATGAATGCTGGGAAGCTTTCTACAAGACAGGACAAATCCATTGATGCATTCTCTTTTCTAATGTCTACAACCACGGACATAGTGGGATACACAGACATAGAAACACTCGCCTTGTCAAACGTCTTACTAGAAACAGTTCAACCCCAAAAAACAAACCACCTTTCCTACCTATTCTCAGAACATGAGACAAAATCATAAACCCAAAACCACACCCATATTGGCACCTCCTTCCCCCAAGTAGGTCTGTGACTCTACGGAGTGTCCTCTGACTGGTGGGCCATACAATTTTCCCCTGAAAAGTCCTGTCCTGTCTCAGTTCTGTTCTCCTTGACCAACTCTGTTAAGTTGTCAGAAGCTAGTGTTTAGCCACTACCTGCTTTCTCAGGAAAGGCCCTTCTTCAGAGCTCTCCTTGCTTTTGCCATCCTAACATCAGTAGGTACAAAGAAAGACTGACTCTGTCCTTGGTAAATCCAAACAAGTGAGCCCATTGGGACTGGGACTGGGACTGGCTCTATGTGCCTGGTTTCCAGTATCCCAAGTTCAGAGAGATCCATCACCAAGAAAGTGAGGTGAGGTCACTCCCTTCAGGAACTGAATAAATTCACTGCCTTGTAAACCATTTTGTCCTAATAGTTGCTTCCAAGTGTCCCATTAGATGGAGGCTTCCCCTACTTCCTTTGAAACTTTCACAAGTTAGAATGGTATGTCAACCTTAGGAACCCGGGAATAGCTATCCACACAGGCCTGGTTTGGTCAATCTCCTCTACATTAAGAAGAGAGAGGCTGATTCAGACACATCCCTTCATCCTGACCAGGGTGATTGCCATGGAAGATGACTTTTGCTCTCGCAGATCCTTCATAGCTGACTATATCTTCTCCAGGATTCATTTCTGCATGGACTTTGGAGGTTCTCAGCAGGTGGAAGATCCCCTACATTCCTGTATTGTAAGACCAACTCTGTCCCTGCTTTTCTTTAAATTTAGGTTGATAGAACAGTGTATTCTTAGGGCTAATAAAATGTTTGATTTGAGTTAGGAATAATCCTGCGGGATGAATAATGGTATTGGGAACCTGAGATATTTATAAAAATATAGAGGTTAAATATATGAATTAAAACCGAAATCTAGGTAATTTTGAAGCTCAGAAGGGCATTGGGCCCTTGATTGGGATACTTAACTTTGATTTACATTGTGTACAGATGTCTCAGATAAATAGATATACAATGGCATCGGACCTTGTAGCTTGGATGATTGAATGTTGAAGAGAACATCCAGTCAAAAACGGATAGTAGGTAGAATTAGGTACAGAGTTGGTTTAGGAAGAAGAGTGAGTATAGGATTTGGAACAAAAGTTCTGGAGCATTAGGGTTGTGGTTAGAGAGTGAAAGTGAACATAAGTTCATGTGAAGGGTCAGTCACAATGGTGAACTGGTGAAAATATGCAGGAAACCACATATCTTTAGAGACATTATGAAATCAGGCAAAGTATAAAGTGAGTGATATGATTATGCATTTTCAACAGGGTTGAGTTTGAATATATAATCTTAGGAAGAAACAAATTTCCCCTTCCTCTCCTGTTTTCTCTTTTCTTTCCAGTATACAAAGTCTAATCTGGGACAGAAAAGATCCGTCCTTTATAGGGCATATCAGGACATATACAGGATTGCCTGGAGCCCTTAGTTTGGGTAATGATTTAGCAGATAAAACTACGCATGACATACATATTTTCTCTACAGTAGAAGAAGCTACAAATTTTCATAAAAAATTCCATGTCAATGCTAATACTATACATAAGCGCTTTAAAATAACTAAGGAACAAGCTAGACAAATAATAAAACAATGTCAAAATTGTGTGACCATTTTACCACAAGTTAATCTTGGAGTCAATCCTAGAGGATTGATACCTAACCATATTTGGCAGATGGACGTCACAAACTTGCCAGAATTTGGAAAATTAAAATATTTGCATGTTACAGTTGATACTTCTTCTGAATTTTTGATGGACTCCCTTCATGCCGGAGAAAAAAAACTAAAGATGTTATAGCTCATTGCTTACAAAATTTTGCCACTGTGGGCATTCCAAAACAGTTAAAAACAGATGTTGCCCCTGGTTATACTTTTACCTCTTTTAAAGAATTTTGCTCATCATTTTGCATTACTCATATAACAGGAATCCCATACAATCCGCAGGGACAAGGCATAGTTAAATGAGCTCATCAAACTATTAAAACGTACTAATTAAACAAAAAAAAAAGGAATTGGGAAGGGGTATATATTCCCCAAAGATAAACTTAAAATAACCCTTTTTACTCTAAACTTTGGAAATTTGGATTCATCAGGGCTTATTCCTGTGGAAAGGCATATGTGTCCAAAAAATGTACATAAGCCCAAGGTACTTTGGGAGGATATTCTAACAGGACAATGGAAATGTCCTGACCCAGTAATTGTCTGGAGTTGGAGGTCTGTTTGTGTGTTTCCACAGGGAGAACAGCAGCCGATTTGGATTCCAGAGAGACTAACTAAAGCGATTTCTACAGATTAAAAGAATATGATTTGGCTCAAATCCATAACAGCTGATATCCAGAACTCCAGTTTGGCTATTCTTACATCTGTGACAAATCCAGGATGCTTTTTTCAATATCTATTTTATTATTACCCTTTCCCATGTCATGAAGTTCTATTTTGGTTTTTGAGCTCATACAAACCTAGGTTAATGTTTTGCTGATCAGTTCTATTTTTGGACTATAGAGTTTTTAGACATTGCAATGGAGATTTCACCTGTAAAATGTTATAAGGCCTTTACTCTTATGTTATGTGTTGTATGTATTATATTACGTGTGCACACTTGTGTTTTTTGTTATATGTTTGAATGTACGTATGTCCATATATCATATATGATGAGCGCTCATGAAAAAATGGATCCAAATATATTTTTATACACTTGATGTAAATGTTTTAATTTAAATTGGGTAAACACCTATTGAGGATTGTTTTAAAATGTGTACAAAAAAGGAGGTTAACAGATCTGTTTGTTTACTTTCACCTTTTCTTTTCATTATATTTAATAATTCTCTTCAAGACAATGTAAATTGTTAAGAAAATTGTTTTCTTTTAGTACCTTCTGGAATGTTACATAATTTTTCTTTGGCCATTATTGCCAAAATTCCTATCTTCATCCCAGTGCCTGTAAAGACAAAGATAAAACCAATCTACAGCTTCTGCAATAGCCATCACTGAACTGCTTGCAGAACTTGCCTCGACTATGTATCACCTGTATGCATTGTGAACTCACCTGCATGCATTGTGAACAATATGTTGGTGAATTGACTTGTGGTAGTGTTGGGGTATTTTTGCTGATGATGTCATCGGTGGTACAATTTTTCCAAAAGGAGCCGTCAATTGGCTTGGTGTATCTTCCTCCCTTCTGCTGTCATGGTCGTTCAGCTAAAATTTGGGGGCCAACAGAGGTGAGACAAAGAACCTCACCCCCCGCTGGTACAAAGACCTCTCCACAGGTGTGACTGTATACTGGACCTGTAGCTAGTGACGGGTAAGATCCAATTGCAATGGTACCAATCTAAGACTGGAGGCTGATACCTTGAGGTCAGCTCATTCGATAATGGGTAAGCACCATATGTACTATTGGACAACCTAAGGCAGGCATGGTCCCTAAGCCACATGCTTGTTGTTTAAACAGAGAGGGGGAGGTGTTGAGAGGCACAGCCCAAGAGGCCAAACAAACTTTCAGACTGCCGGCTGATGATTGGCTAACAGCGGCCCCAGCAACATCAAGCTAATTGGCTCCTCTGCGGTGATGCTCATTGGAGATGCTCATTGAGCAGTTTCCCCACCCTTTCAGACTGCAAGCTGATGATTGGCTCACAGCAGCCCCAGCAATATCTAGCTGATTGGCTCCTCTGTGGTAATGCCATTGGGCTGTTTCCCCACCCTTTCAGACAACGGAGCTGCTCATTGTGGGACTTTTTGGGCTCTGCCCACACGACCCAGCCAATCGACCTCAAGAGAAGGAGTGTGGAGGTTGAGAGCTTGTGGGAAGCCAGTAGTGGCAGTTGGGCTCTGAGGGTTTTTCCCGAGGAGCTAATTTTTAGTCATGTGTGGTTCTAAAAGTAATTTTAGTTTCTTTTGACAAGTGGCTCCTGAATTGTGCCCAGCCAGATTGCAGCAATCCTAAAGTGATGGAGAAAAAGAACCCAAACAGAATAGAAATACAAGCAGTTTAGAGAGGCATGGTGTATAGTTGGATTTACCTTTTGCATGATAAAGGGTAGGTGTTATAAATCTAGTCAATTTTAAATTGAAATAGTTCTCCATGTGTTTTATAGTTAACAAATATGTGAATTCCTATCTCCCTTTATCTGTAGGCTATTCAGCACATGTATTTTTGAATGTACATATAGAATCCTACCTGGTATCACATGTACATTTTTGTTAGATGGCTGACTTGGCAGATACAAATTTTTAGAAGAGGTCACTCCTCCTAAACGTTGTTGGAATTGAAAATTAAAACTATGGGTGAGCTTCCTAGTTGAACAATATAATACATAAATCCATGTTCAGTAAAATGAAAAGTTTTGGATCTGTGGATGTTATATATTTCATGATGAATTTCGATTGGCATATATATTGCTACCTTTTAATGCCTCTCTCTCTCTCTCTCTCTCTCTCTCTCTATATATATATATATATATATATATATATATATATATATATATATATATATATACACACACACACACTCTCCAGATTTTTCAGAATGTAAAATATATGTGTCTTATTATACAATCCCTAAATGCATTCATGTTCATGAATGTGGATTTATAACCAAATGTTCACAAAGTTATTTTCAGAAATATTCATCCACCTTAAATACATATTGTATCCTAGTACTGAAATCAAAATTCAGTGAATGGTGCATAGAAGTCCTAATTTTTCTACAGTAACTGACCCACTTTAACATCAATGCAAGTAGATTCCTATGGGACATGATGTGTATTTTTACCTTCATTTTTATTCAACACTGTTACATGACTATTTCTTCAGTTTATGCACATCATAGGATATATATTTCATTCACAATTTTTCAAATTGATAGGCTTTTGTTTCACTTTTAATCACTTCTTGCTTCAGTACACAAGTATTCCTCTATGTTTTTTGACTGGTCTTTTCATGATACTTCATTTTATTTTAGATTTCAATAATCACTTTTAAAGCAAAACTCACACACTCTTCATGATAAACCATAAACCTAATATTACCATTAGATGTATAAATGGTTGTAATGAATGTATGTATCTCAATATAAGATTTCCTGTAAATTTGTAAATATCAATTCAATCCAATATTTAAAGTTGGAACCAGTAATATTATTTATTCACAGTATGGTCTATTCATTCATTTTATCTATATTCCTAGACACAGGGAACACCTATTTGTACACCGTATACTAATTTATACACCTTCAAAATATTGCCCACAGAAATGGTGGAAGAAATACTGATGTCACCTGATCTACATATGCACTTTATCACAGTAATATTCTGGAAACAAAATGCAAAGTTCACACTTATGACTGTGCCAAAGCCTAAATGGAAAGTGTGCATGGATTACTAACAATATCCATGTCCAGATTGCCTAATTCTCTCAAATGTCAATCCTATTGGTGACTAAATATTTGATTCTTTCTAATATTTTATACTCAACCTCTACCCTGTTGAAAATGTCTAATCCTATCACTCAATTTATACTTTGCCTGATTTCTTAATATCTCCATTGATATCTGCTTCCCCATATATTTTCCCCAGTTCATCATTGTGTCTGACTCTTCACATGTG
The DNA here is from genome assembly GCF_048772815.1 of Callospermophilus lateralis. Classification (NCBI taxonomy): domain Eukaryota; kingdom Metazoa; phylum Chordata; class Mammalia; order Rodentia; family Sciuridae; genus Callospermophilus; species Callospermophilus lateralis. Next base: position 140,764 of record NW_027512559.1, read on the forward strand.
GTGACATTTACATTCACTCTCTACCGCAAACCCTATTGCTAAAGAACTTTTTGTCCAAATCCTATACTCACTTTTCTTCCTAAACCTACTGACTGTCTTCCTAATCCTACCAACTATGCCTATATGAGTGGATGTTTTCTTCTACATTCAATCATCCAATTTTCAAGGTCCTATGCCATTGTATATCGATTTATCTGAGACATCTGTTTAGAAGATATTTAAAAGCTAAGTATCCCAATCAAGGGCCCAATGCTCTTCTGGGCTTCAAATCTTACCTAGATTTCTGTTTTTATACTTATATTTCACCTATATATTCTTGTAAATATCACAGGTTCCCAATACCATTATTCATCCAGCAGAATGATTCCTATCCCAAATAAAACCTGTTATTACCCTAACCATACACTGTTCCCTCAATGTAACTTTACAGAATAGCAGGGAAAAAGTTGGTCTTACACTACAGGAATGTAGGGGATCTTCAACCTGCTGAGATCCTCAAAGGACCATGCAGAAATGATACCCTGGAGAAGTTGTAGGCAGCTATGAAGGACCTGAGGGAGGAAAACTCAACTTCCATGGTAAACAACCTTGTCAGAATGAAGGGATGTGTCTTTATCAGCCTCTTTCATCTTAATGTAGAGAAGATTGACCAAACCAGGCCTGTGTGGAGAGCTGTTCTCGGGTGCCTATGGTTGATATACCATTCCAACGTGTGAAAATGTCACAGGTAGTAGGGGCACCCTCCATCTCATGGGACCCTTGGAAGCAACTCTTAGGACAAAGTGGTTGCCAAGGCAGTGACTTCATTCACTTCCTGATTGAGGTTACCTCACATAACGTCCTGGGTGATGGAACTCTCTAAACGTGGGATTCAGAAAGCCAGGCAAGCACAACCAGTCCCAGTCCCAGTCCCAGTGGTCTCACTTTTTTTGGATTTACCAAGGACAGAGTCTGTCTTTCTTGGTACCTACTGATGTGAGGATGGCCAAAAGACAGGAAAGCTAAGAAGAGGGGCCTTTCCTGATAAAGCAGGTAGTAGCTCACCACTGGCTTCTGACAACTTCACACAACATTCCTCCCTCAATGCAGCACAAAGGTCCCTTTCACTCATGAAGAGGAGGTCCAACCCTCAACTGTTCTGTAAAAGAACTTCAGAGAGAGAGGTTAAAGATTCCTGCAAAGCTGTTATGGAGGTTTCTAATATATTTAAGTTTTGGTCTATTTCTGCTTCTAACTGGGTCATTTGTTGTGTCCCATGGACCAGGGCAGTGGTTCCTGTGCCCACCCTTGTGGCAACTCCTATTCTTTATAGGATGGCTAAAGTGAGGGACATATGTTCCCAGTGAAACCGGGTTGTATGTCCCACCTATTCGATCTTCAAATGAACCTGCGTCATGATAGAGCATTCTGGGTAACATATGCACCATTACACAATTAATCACATCCGTTTTTCATCTCATGAAAACATCAACAATGTTTTAGTATATAGAATTATACTGTTGTAGGGACGGACAAGGCAAGGCACCTAAGATAGCACCAAAGACAGTGAAACAGTCCTATTTGGTTGCACCCAGATTCAGAGGGCATTGCTTCGGTTGTAATCAATTAATCTTCTGAATTCCAAGTTTAGGTAGTTTCAGAATTTTGTACCCAACATGTAAGAGAAGTGGCTAAGAAGATCACACTCTGCAGAAGTTCACAAAAAGCTGTTTTTGTTTCTGTTTTTTTTTTTTTCCTCTGTTCTGGGCAAGTTAACTTTTCAAGGACAACTGGGTGGGGGAGAGCTTTTACTTCCCTTTCTTTTTTTCCCCCTGCCAGCTGTTACCATGGAGCCCAGATGGTAACTTCTTTATCTTAGAAATGTTGCCATCTCTGTGAAGCCCCAGTTCAAGGCCAGAGGAATTGTTCACATATTTTGTGAAAAACTAGTAAGGGGGTGTCTAGCTTAGGAGTGCTGATTATTTTTAGCCAGTGGCCAAGTGGAACAGGGCAACATTAAATGAGGAAGGTTATCTACACTGAAATCGTTTATAGGGACTTTTTTGCTGAAAGTCCTAAAGTCAGCCATGGTGAAGATTCCTGGAGAAGGTCAGTGAAAACTTTTCTGTGGGCCTGGTACAGAGGGGGGAGACAGAGAAGTCGGGGCTTAGAGCAGCTTCATGGATCTGAGAATGAGAAAGGAGAGATGTAAAAGAATAATGGGAAAGGGGTTTGGGATATTCCTAGCAACAAAACTTGAGCAGTAGAACAGGTAGAGCAGAGGGGAAGAAGGGAGTGAGTATCCACAAAGCCTGTGAGGGACTTTAAATTTTTAGTAACCTGTTTTCAGTGATGAAAGAGCAACTTTAAAGGCCATTTTCATTACATTTGGATAAGGGTCTGAGGGCTCTCCTCAGCTGGTTTGAGCTATGGGTTAGCTGGAAAGAGGACCTGGTGGGACCCAGTGCGGGCAGTGACAAGAGAAGAGAGGAGTGAGTCGGTGGAGGGGTACCTCAGTACCTGCTTCTCAGCCAGGGGGCAATGGTCTGAGAACCGGTGTTGGTTTGGGTTTTTGATCTAGTAATTGAAGGGAAGAAATCAGGTTGCTGAGTTTGGAGTGACAGCAGATAGTCTGGAGATGAAGGCTGAGGGTGAGGATCTATTGGAGAAGCATAGTTCAGGATGTGAGCGAAGGAGGGAAAAGGCCTCCACATAGGGGAATCTCCTTTTACCCTTTTGAGCACTTGCAGAAGTTAAAAAGGTCACACAGTATTTGAGGATCTAGAGACCCCTCTGGGGGCCATGGGTTTTGGTTATCTAATTGGTCATATGGCCAATGCTGTGTACAGAATTTGATGAGGAGTTCGAGTTCCATCAGGAAGCCCCTGTATGCTCACATCCCCATGACTTACAGAAGAAATTGGCTTTTCCTCCACATAGCTGTTGCTGTTTGTGGCTTTGATTGTCTGCCGGGCAAACATAGTAATCTAGGCTAGCCAACCTGCACCTGGCTTACCTGTCCCGACATCCATAATGTTTGTTTCCATTATTTATGGTACAAAAGGTATTTAATGGAATTTTAGTGGTATCCTCTTCATCAGGGATATCCTAATAGGAAAGACCTATAGCCAGCTAACAAATGTCTGGGTGGAGAAATGGCCACCAGGTCCCAAAGTGGGCTATATGTGAGATAGATTATACTTCTTCTCCAGTATGATTTGTGATCAGCCATTGCTGCTGAAAGGGCTGATGAGGGTTAGAACTACTGGTGGTCAAGGAGAGACTCTATAGCTTCATCCACCTGGCGAATACACAATTTGAAAGGGTTACCAGTCTCTTCCAGTTTCCAGGCAGAGTCTGGACAGGGTGCAGGCTTGAGATGAGAGGCCAGGATCCAGGAAGTGATTCTGTCTACCTTTACCACTGTAGGTGTTATAAGTAGAACCTGGTATGGTCCTTTCCAGTGGGGTTCCAGGGATAACACCTGATGTTGTCTTACATAGACAAAGTCTCCTACTTGATATTGATGTGGAGTCCCCTCATCTCCAGGTTGGTAGGCAGTGGCCAGCTGTTTTCACAGGTATCGCTGAGTTCTTTCAACAGCTGTAAGTCTGTCAAGCATGGTGGTGTGGAAGGGATCGTTAGGTCTTAGAGTTGGGGTTAGGTCCCTTACTGGAATAGGGGCCCCATAGGGAATTTCATAGTGGGTGAGGTTACACAAAGAAACAGAGAGAGAATTTCTTGCATGAAACATTGCATAAGGCAGAAGCATTGTCCAATCTTTTATGTTGGTCTCTAAGCTTAATTTCATTAAGGTCTCTTTAATGGTTCTATTCATTCATTCTACCTGTCCTGCACTCTGTGGTCTATAAGCACAATGTAATCCCCAGGGTACTGGCTAACCCCTAACGTACCTGGGTCATGAATGCAGGTCCATTATCAGACTCTGTTACCTTAGGCAGGTCGTATCTTGGAAAAAAATCTTCCAGGATCTTCTTGACCACCATTTGTGCTGTTTCTTTCTTTCTTTCTTTTTCTTTCTTTCTTTCTTTCTTTCTTTCTTTCTTTCTTTCTTTCTTTCTTTCTTTCTTTCTTTCTTTTTTTTTGGTGGGGAAGGCTTTAATCCATCCTGAAAATGTATCTACAAAGACTAGGAGATATTTAAGTCCATACCTTGCATGCTTAATTTCAGTAAAGTTCACTTCCCAGAATTGTCCTGGTCTTTTTCCTCCTAGGTGCTTTCCTCCAGGAAGCTTGGAAGGGTAAGCATAAACCAATTGATGGACCCGACAGGCTTTTGTTACCCATTCAGTCCTTTTGCTGTGATTTGGTCAGTGGAAAACTCTGTTCTTGATCCTTCAGGAATGCCTGCAGTTTCTTTGAACAAAGTTGAGTGAGTTGATGTACATTTTCTACTGACATAGTTAGAGCCATGACTATAGGAGTTTTTACTGAAGGATTTAGAAATACCACTTGGTTGCCTTCAGGGTTAAAAGTTATTTTGGCCCAGAGCTTGGTGAGCAGATCTCTGCCCATCAATGGGGCCAGGCATTCTGTGATTACTAGGAAGGATTGATGGATTTTCCTTTTCCCAGGTCTATGGTCCTCTTAGTTGTCCAAGCCCGATACTTACTGCCATTTGCCCCTTGAACTAGAGACCTTTTATTTGATAGATGGCCCAATGGGGCCTTGAGGGCTGAGTATATTGCCCCTGTATCCACTTCAAAGTTTACTGGGGTCCCCTACACTTCAAAAGTTACCCTGAGCTCCGGGAGGGGATGTTAGCCCCGACTTTTGGAGTCATCCTCAAGAGTCAGAATGGCTGGCAGGAGTGGCTGTCTCTTTCTAGGGAACTCTTTGGCCCAGTGTCCTTTTTTTTACAGTAGGCACAGTGATCTGAGGCAAGGAGTGGCCTCTGGCGTGGGCCCAGGTATCCCTTCCTGTCTCCCTGTTTCTTAATTTCTGGCCTATTTGTTGTTGTGACCAGGACCTTAGTCAGCGCCTTAGTCTGTCTTTTGTTTCTTTTATCCTCCCTTTGTTCCCTTCTCTTCCTCAGTTTCTCTCTTAAAGTATACCTTCTCAGCTTCTCTGACTAAATCTCTCAAAGTCATATCTTGTAATCCATCTAAGCATTTTAACTTTCTTTTAATATCCGGGGCAGCTTGCCCAATAAAGGCCATTGTGACAGATGACTTTTGATCCTCTGCCTGAGGATTGAAAGGAGTGTATCTTCTATATGCCTCCATAATTCTCTCTAGAAACATAGAGAGAGGTTCTTCAGGCCCTTGAATAATCTCTCTTACCTTGGCCTAATTAGTTGGTCGCCTAGCGGCCGCACGGAAACCCACTATTAGAGCCCGGTGATAAGTGAACAGATGCTCCCTACCTTCAAAGATTTGGGGGCCACAGTTGGGTTGGTTCAAAGGAAAGCTGGCTTTGATTATCTTGGGAAGTTGTGTCAGTCACGCATCTGGTCAGAGGATATTTTTTTCCAGCTTCCAGGAGTATTCTATTTTGATCCCCTGTCATGAAGACAGTCCCTATGAGTTGTTGGCAGTCATCTCAAGTAGGCTAGTGTGAAAACATCAATGACTCAACCAGACCTGTGTGCCAGGTGGGGTGCTCAGAAAAAGGGGGATTGTTATATTTCCAATTATGTACGTCTGAAGAGGAGAATGGCCAAAACTGGTAGGCTTGCATTTTTTCCCCCATGGCCGTCGTCAATCTTTGGCCCATAGGGATGGAGGGGGAGCATCATGGGAGTTCCAGTGTTTTCAACTATTCACTGCTGGCGAGTTCCTATAGCCGGGCCAGCTTCCTCAAGGGAAGGAAGGGCTGTGTGTGCCACTGGGGAGCTATCTGGAGGGTGCTGTGCTCCTCCAATTGCAGAGAGGCTGAGTCAGCAGCAGGGGAATCACTTAGAGGGTGTTGGGGATTGGGGGAAGAGGGCAGGGGATAAGGAGGGGGAGGAGAATCCAGTAGAGTCAAATCTTGTGACTCAGGGAGAACAGAGGGTGGAGAAGGAAGAAGAGCAGAGGGTTTGAGAGATCATGGGGGAAGGAGTAGGAGCAGGGGCAGCGGTAAGGAAAGGCTTCACCCATGGAGGAGGAGATTTGCAGAGGTCCTGCAAAGTTAAGATATATGGCGGAATGATCCAGATGGCTATGTGGCCCTGGCTAAAAGACAATATCTCTAACTTTTTAAATTAGTGGGAAGTAGAAAGATCCTTCTAGAGGCTATCCGACTCGAAAGGTGGGTCATTCTGAGGCACAGAGCGTCTTCCAGGTCCAGTGTTTTACTAAATAAAAAAGATTCTGAGCCCTTATGTGGACTTTGGGCCAGTGATCAATGGTCAGGGACAGAGGCATTGAAGTGCTCTGTCCCATAATGAAAGATACACAAATAGTGAAAGCCACGACACATGGGGTCTCACATTCGCCGCTGCTGGATTTCAGTGGAACCTCCATATGAAAAGGTCGGGCAAGCCTTGGAGGAAGAGACCACAAAGAGATTGTCACATGCAACAGCAAAGGGTTTATTGGGGGTCCAGCATGCTGGGGCTCAGAGCTCAATTGAAAAGAGATGAGAGCCCTGAGAACACCTTAAGCAGAGTTTATATAATTTTCTTGGAGAGGGCAGGGAGGAAAGTTTATTGATGGGTCCGGGTGAGTGGGCAGTGTGCGTGCACACGGGTGAGGGAGTACATTCTGCAGTTTGGCAGTTGGGGAGAGCACATTCTGGGAACAAGATTAGCAAAGAGTTCTCAAGATTTCAAAAGTGTTTTGTTAAGCATACAGAGAAACAGGAAGTGACAAGTCCTATTTTATTAACCTTTAACTACCGACTATCCCTTTTTGACTGGATGTTCTCTTCTACATTCAATCATCCAAGGTACAAGGTCCTAGGCCATTGAATATTGATTAATCTGACACATCTGTGCAGAACCTAATTCAAAGCTAAGTATCCCAATCAAGGGCCCAATTCTCTTCTGGGCTTCAAAACTTACCTAGATTTCTGTTTTCATACATGTATTTCACCTATATATTCTCATACATATCACAGGTTCCCAATACCATTATTCATCCAGCAGAATGATTCCTAACCAAATCGAAAATGTTATTAACACTAACCGTACACTTTCCCCTCAATCTAACATTACAGAGAGGAGGGACAGAGTTAGTCTTACAATACAGGAATGTAGTGGATCTTCCACCTGCTGAGAACCTCAAAGGTCCATGCAGAAATGTCCTCTGGAGAAGATGTAGGCAGCTATGAAGGACCTGGGAGAGTAAAAGTCATCTTACATGACAAACAACCTGGCCAGGATGAAGGGTTGTGTCCAAATCAGCCTCTCTCGTCCTAATGTAGAGAAGATGGAACAAACCAGGCCTCTGTGGAGAGCTGTTCCCAGGTTCCTATGGTTGATATACCAATCTAACTTGTGAAAGTGTCACAGGAAGTTGGGGCAGCCACCATCTCATGTGACCCTTGGAAGCAACTGTTAGGACAAAGTGGTTGCCAAGCCAGTGAACTCATTCAGTTCCTGAAGGAAGTGACCTCACCTCACTTCCGTGGTGATGGAACTCTCTGAACATGGGATCCAGGAAGCCAGGCATCCAAGCCAGTCTCAGTCACAGTCCCTGTGGGCTCACTTGTTTGGATTTACCAAGGACAGAGTTAATCTTTCTTGGTACCTACTGATGTGAGAATGGCCAAATACCAGAAAAGCTCTGAAGAGGGGCCATTCCTGAGAAAGCAGGTAGTGGCTCACCACTAGCTCCTGACAACTTCACAGAGTTGACCAAGGAGACCAGATCTGATAAAGGACAGGCCATTTTGGGAGAACATAGTATGGTCCAGAAGTCAGAGGACACTCTGGATAGTCACAGACCTACTTGAGGGAAGCAGGTGCCTTTTTGGGTGTTGGTGTGGGTTTGTGGTTTTGTCTCATGTTCTGAGAATAGGTAGGAAAGACGGTTTTGAGGTTTGGAGTGAAATGTTTCTACTAAGTCGTTTCACAGGGCGTGTGTTTCTATGTCTGTGTATCTCACTGTGTCCGTGGTTGTAGACATTAGAAAAAAAGAATGCATCAATGGATGTGTCCTGTCTATTAGAAAGCTTCCGAGCATTCATCCTGCCCAATTAATGAATGGACCAGGGCTTGCATAATCAATGGGTAACACCTGCTATCTTCCTAAGTTCCAGTTTTCTTCCTGAATTCTGGCCACTCTCCAGAATAGGCTCATGGTTTTGTGTCCAAGATATGTACCACCACCAAGCTCTGTCACATGGCCATATACTGGATAGCTGAAGGGAATGGCGAGCATCTCAGAAAACTCAGATATCAGTGTGACTACTAACATCTCAGTGGAGAAACCGTGGTTGGGCCTTTTGCTTAACAATTGTTCTTTTCCCCTGAGTCAGGAAGGACTTTGCCTCAGGCCAACCCGTTTGTGAAGCCTGAAGAAAACCCTTTTCAAATGGAAATGAATGGGCATCACCTGTGTCTCTTTGCTTAATTGCTTTGGAAAGGGATGTGTCTGAATCAGGCTCTTGGCCCAGTGTGAGGCTGTGGCTTAGATTGTCAGCACCTGATGGATGTAAAGAAAGATCCCATGTATGCATCCAACACCAAAATGGCCAAAAGAGCAGTCATTGTGGGTGAATTCTCTTGTCTTTCTCTGTAAGTTTCCTGACCTCCATCAAGTGAGAATAAGGATCCTTTGGGTCTAATGAGTTCTTTAAAGCCCTGCAGAGGCTAGCCCATTGGTGCTTGGGTTTTATCATGACTCCAATACACATAAATAATCTAAATCCCACAGTCAGTAGGCCTCAAATTGGAGAAGTGGAGCAGTATTAAATGCAGGCCTATTGGATCACTCCTGTTTCACAGGAAGGGTGTCCAGGCCACTCAAACTTTAGGCAAACGAGGGGCAAGGGAGCTTATTTTGGATACTGTCTTGTACTGTGCTCCTCATGGAAACCTCTAGCAAGAGGTTATGTTCAGTGTCTATATGAAATAAAATGATGGCCATGTGGGATTTTTTTTGGTTTCAATTGTTTTCATTTGTGTGGCGGTTGGAAGAGGTGACTGGGTCCACCTGGGCTTGAACAGTGGCGTGATTCCCCTTAGAGAGTGAGTTCTGAAACTGACCTCAGAGAAGTATTGCCATGACTTGTGTTGGGATTTTAGGAGGACACGCATGAGAGTCGCCCATGGAAACTGAGATATAGGCCCAGGGTACCTTTCCACAGAGCACTGGGAATCTCAGCCAGGATATCACATGATTTTATTCTTAAAGGCATGTCAGCCATAGTTGAGAATCAAAACAAACATGGACCTCACATTGTAGACCTCAATGAGCCTGGCTTCATGTGACCTTTTGGCCACTCTTTGGAAAGTCTTGCCTGTGAGAGTTCTCGATAGCGTTCATTGAAATGAGCATCCTCACCATTTAATGGTTCCCGAATGAATTAAAACCCACAGTGCCTCCAACTTCATCCTTGAAAAATGCCTAGATAAATACCATGAAATTTTTGAATTTCCCATGACCTGGTCGCACTGGGAACATTTGGATGTCCTACATCATTCATGAATCTATCAGGCAGTGGCTTGATTGACTGGGATTCATAAAAATGGTGTAGAACAGAGATACCAGTAAGTTGGAGCCTACTGAGTGGTGGGCCTAGAGCAGAGGTGGGAAGGTGTATGATAAAACATCTTTGTGAGGCCATGTCAATCTGCCATTAGCTTCCAAATTGCTTGTGACTGACATGGTGCAGCCAGCAGAATGTTCAATGAAATGGCATATTGTTATATGGAGAGGTTTCAGGGCAATGTTCAGAACCAGGTTTCTATGGACAAGGGGGCAAGCTATGAGGGATAGAAGCCTGCTTGGTGCATTCTCCTGAGAACCCTGACCCACCGCACAAGACAGAACTTCCTCCACCACTGTGTCCCATTTGAACTCCTTGTATATCGTGAAGCAAATACCAAAGTCCCAGTGCAGCAGCAAGAAACACCATGAAAATTGGAGGATGACCAAATGGCTTCACAGTCCCCCAGGGAGACACTTAGCCCACAATGGCCACAGTTTACCTACAAAGAGAGAATTCCGCACTGCTACCTCATGTACATTGGAAAATAAGAATCCATGTCCTCCAGGTCACATAGATGCAGACCCAGCTTTGATGGTCTCACTAGAAAGAAATCAAAAGCTCCTGAAAACAATATATATTTCAAGTGCCCAACCACATAGGCAGTTTCCCAAGAAGTCTTTAGGGCACCAGAGCTCCACATTTGAGAAATGTTTACTGTGTCCCTTACTTTGGGAAACTCCTCTAACACCTCCAAGGTTGTGAACTCCTGAGCATATTCCATTCCAGATATGTATTCACAGATTTTCTAACTCTTCTTCTCTAATTCTGTATTACTTGGGGCGGAGTTAATTACAATAAATTTTTCTGGAAGAGAATAAGAAGATTTTTGTGTAGCACATATTTGCATACACATTGTGTTCATTTTCCAATTTTCCATTCGAAATACTGATTCCCTGACACTAACCCATAGCTTGCTAGACTCTGACTACTAATCCTAATGTGATGGAGAAAAATAACTCAAACAGAATAGAAATACAAGCAGTTCAGAGGAGGGGTGGTGTATAGTTGGGCTTGCCTTTTGCAATACATAGGTTTGGAGTTATAAATCTAGTCAATTTTTAATTGAAGTAGTTCTCCGTGTGTTTTTAAAGTTAACAAATATGTGAATTCCTGTCTCCCTTTCTCTGTAGCCTATTAAGCACATGTATTTGTATATGCACATATTGAATCCTACCTGGTATCACACGTACATACTTGTGAGGTGGCCAACTTGACAGATACAAATTGTGGAACAGAAAATTCAACCTATGGGGGAGCTTCCTAGGTGAACAACATTATATATAAATCCATGTTCAGTAAAATAAATATTTTTGGATATGTGGATCATATAAATTTCACGATGAATTTTGATTGGCATATATATTGCTACTTTTTAATTGCTCTGTGTGGGTTTTGTGTGTGTGTGTGTGTATATATATATATATATATATATATATATATATATATATATATATATATTCTCCAGATTTTTCAAAATGTAAAATATATGTGTCTTATTATACACTCCTAAATTCATTAATGTTCATATATTTGGATTTCTAATCAACTTTTCACAAGATTATTCTCAGAAATATTCATCCACCTGAACTACATATCTGTTTCCTAGTACTGAAAACTAAATTCAGTGAATGGTATATACAAATGCTAATATTTCTACAGTAACTTACCCAGTTTAACATCGGTGCAAGTAGATTCCTAAGTTCCATGATGTCTATTTTGACGTTCATTTTTATTCAACACTGGTATATTAGTTTTCTTCATTTTATGCACATCATACGATATATATTTCTTCCACAATTTAGCAAATTTATAGGCATTTGTTTCACTTTCAATCACTTCCTGCTTCAGAACACATGTATTCCTCCAGCTTTCTTGACTGGTTTTTTCATGAGACTTCTTTCTGAACACATTGTTTTCGATTTCCATAATCACTTTTGGGGCAAACTCACACACCCATCATGATAAACCATAACTCTATTATTACCATTAGATGTATAACTGTTTGGAATGAATGATTGTATATCAACATAAAATTTCTTATGTATTTTCAGATATCAATTCAATCCAATATTAAAAGTGGAACCTGTTATATTATTTATTCACAGTATGGTCTATTAAGGCATCATCTCTATATTCATAGACCCAGGGTCTATGTATTTGTATCCCCAATACTAATTTATAAGTCTTTAAAATATTGCTTTCAGAAATGGTGGAAAAAAATACTCTAGTCACCTGATATACATATACATTTCATCACAGTAATATTCCTGACACAAAATGCAAGGGTCACACTTATGACTGTACCAAAGCCTAAATTGAATGTGAGCATGTATTACTAACAACATCCATGTCCTGGTTCCCTAATGCTCTCAAATATTATTCCTATTGGTGACTACATATCTGTTTCTTCCTAAGATTATATATTCAAACTCAACCCTGTTAATAATGTCTTATCCTACCACTCACTTTGTACTTTGCCTGATTTCCTAATGTCTCCATTGATATCTGCTTTCAAATACCTTTTCTCCAGTTCATCATTGGGAATGACCCTTCAAATGTGCTGACATTTACATTTACTCTCTCACCAAAACCTTATTGCTAAAGAACTTTTGGTCCAACTCCTAGACTCACTCAAATGGGTTCTTCAAAGCCCTGCAGAGGGAAGCCCAGAGATTCTTGGGTTTTCTCATGACTCCAATTCACATAAAGTATCTAAACCCCACAGTCAGTAGGCCTCAAATTCGAGAAGCAGAGCAGCATTAATGGCAGTCCTATTTGATCACTCCTGGTTCACAGGAAGGGTGCCCAGGCCACCCTGACTTTAGGCAAATGAGGGGGAAGGGAGCTTATTTTGGACACTGTCTTGGACTGTGTCCCTCATGGAAACCTCTAGCAAGGGATTATGATGAGTGTCTACATGGAAGAAAATGAGGGCCATGTGGGAGTGTTTTGTTTTTAATTGTGGTCACTTGTGTGGCGGTTGGAAGAGATGAATGGGTCCACCTGGGCTTGAACTCTGGTGTGATTCCCCTTAGAAACGGAGTTTTGGAAATGACCTTAGAGATGTATTGCTATGAATTGTGTTGGGATTTTCGGAGGCCAGGCATGAGAGTCGCCCATGCATGACAATACGCGTCAAATTGGAGAAGCAGAACTTAATGTCCAAATCCTTTACTCACCCTTCTTTTTAATCCTACCGTCTATCTTCCTAATCTCAGATAAATACCATGATATATTTGAAATTCCTATGACCAGGTGGCACTGGAGAATCTTTGGATGTCCTGTTTCTGATCATGAGTGTACCAGACAGTGGCTTAATTGACTTGGTTTTATGAAAATGGTGTAGAACAGAGATGCCAGTAAGTTGGAGCCTGCTGAGTAGTGGGCCTAGAGCAGTGGTGTGCAGATGTGTGATAAAATATCTGTGGTGGGGTCATGTGGATCTTCCATTGGCTTCCAAATGGCTTGTGACTGAAATAGTGTAGCCAGCAGACCCTTATATGTAAAGGCATCTCGTTATATGGAGAGTTTTAACGTCAATTTTAAGAAACAGGTTGCTATGGTCAAGGGGACAAGCTATGTTGGATAGAAGACTTGTTGGTGCATTCTCCTGGAGAACCTGACCCACCACACATGACAGAACTCACTCTAGCATTTTGTCCCAGTTGAACTCATTGTATTTCGTTAAGTAAATACCATACTACCAGTGCAGCAACAAGAAACACCACAAAAAGTGGAGGATGACCAAATGGCTTCACAGTCCACATGGGGAGACACTTAGACCCGAGTGGCCACAGTTTACCTACAAAGAGAGAATTCAGCACTGCTCCCTTATGTTCATTAAAAAAAAAGAAACCATGTTCTCCAGGTCACATAGATGCAGACCCATCTTTGATGGTCTCACTACAAATGAAGCTAAAGCTCCTGACAACAACATATATTTCAAGTTCCCGAACTCAGAGACAGTTTCTCAAGAAGTTTTTAGGCCAGCAGAGCTCCATGTTTGTGGAGTGTTTACCCTGACCCTAACTTTTGGAAACTCCTCTACCACCTCCAAGGTTGTGAACTCCTGATTATGTTCCATTCCATATATGTATTCACAGATTTTCTAACTCTTCTCCTCTAATTGTGTCTTATTTGGGGTGAAGGTAATGGCAATTCATTGTTCTGGATGAGAGTGGGAATATTTTTGTGTGGCACATATTTGCATACACATTGGATTCATTTTCTTATTTTCCAATCAAAATACTGAAACCATGACACTAACCCATACCCTACTAGACTCTGACTACTAATCCTAATATGATGGAGGAAAAATAACCAAAACAAAATAGAAATACATGCAGTTCAGTGGAGGCATGGTGTATATTTGGACTTGCCTTTTACATGATAAAGGGTAGGTGTTATAAATCTAGTCAATTTTTGGTTAAAATAATTCTCCATGTGTTTTTAAAATTAACTAATATGTGAATTCCTGTCTCCCTTTCTCTATAGACTATTCAGCACATATATTTATATGCACATATAGAATCCTACCTGGTATCACAGGTTAATTTTTTTGTTTTGTCTGACTTGGAAGATACAAATTGTGAGAAGAGATCCCTCCTCCTAAACGCTGTTGAAACTGAAAATTCAACCTATGGGTGAGCTTCCTAATAGAAAAACATTATACAAAAATCCATGTTCAGTAAAATAATTATTTTTGCATATGTGAATTATCTATATTTAATGATGAATTTCGATTAGCATATGTATTGCTACTTTTTATAGTCTGTGTGTATGTTTTGTGTATATATATATATATATATATATATATATATATATATATATACATACTCTCCAGATTTTTCAAAATATGAAATATATGTGTCTTATATATACTCCCTAAATTTATTCATGTTGATGTATTTAGATTTATAATCGATTTTTCACAAGATTATTCTCAGAATTATTCATCAACTTGAAATATATATTTGTTTCCTAGTACTGAAAACTGACTTCAGTGAAAGCTGCACACAAATGCTAATATTTCTAGAGTAACTGACCCAGTTTAATATCAATGCAAGTAGACTCCTATGGGACATGACATATAATTTGACGTTCATTTTTATTCAACAATGGTACATTACTATTTCTGCAGTTTATGCACATCGTAGGATATATATTTTATCCACAAGTTCACAAATTTTTAGACATTTGTTTCAATGTCAATCACTTCCTGCTTCAGAACACAAGTATTCTTCCATGTTTCTTGACTGGTCTTTTCATGAGACTTCTTTCCAAAAATATTATATTTGATTTCCATAATCAGTTTGAAGCAAAACTCACACACACTTCAGGATAAACCACAACCCTAATATTACCATTAGATGTATTACTGGTTGAAATGAATGTATGTATATCAATATAAGATTTCCTGAATATTTTTAGATATCAATTTTATCCATTATTTAAAGTTGGAACAAGTAATATTATTTATTCACACTACGCTCTATTCATGCATTATCTCTATATTCATAGACACAGGGTACATCTATTTTTACCCACAATACTAATTTATACAGCTTCAAAATATGGCTCCAAGAAATGGTGGAAGAAATACTCATGTTACCTGATCCACATATACATTTTATCACAGTAATATTCTGGTCAGAAAATGCAAACATCACACTTATGATTGTAGCAAAGTCTAAATGGAAAATGAACATGGATTACTAAAAACATCCATGTCCAGGCTGCCTAATGCTCCCACTTGTCAATCTTTTTGGGGACTACATATTTGTTTTTTCCTAAGATTATATATTGAAACTCAATCATATTGAAAATGTCTAATCCAATCACTCACTTTACACTTTGCATGATTTCCTAATGTCTCTATGGATATCTGCTTTCCTACATATTTTCCCCAGTTCATCATTGTGACTGATTCTTCACACGTTCTGACATTCATATTCACTCTCTACCCGAAACCCTATTGCTAAAGAATTTTTGGTCCAAAACTTATACTCACTCTTCTTTTTAAACGTACAAACTGTCTTCCTAATACTACCAACTATCCCTTTTATCCTGGATGTTCTCTTCGACATTCAATCATCCAAGGTACAAGGTCCTATAACATTGTATATCGATTTATCTGAGACATCTGTGCAGAACATAATTCAAAGCTAAGTATCCCAATGAAGGTCCCAATGTCTTTCTGGGCTTCAAATCATACCTAGATTTCTGTTTCCATACTTATATTTTACCTATATATTCTTGTAAATATCGCAGGTTCCCAATACCATTATTCATCCAACAGAATGACTCCTCACCAAAATCGAACCTGTTATTAACCCTAACCATACACTCTTCCCTCAATCTACCTTTACAGAAGAGCAGGGACAGAGTTTGTCTTACAATACAGGAATGTAGGGGATCTTCCACCTGCTTAGAAACTCAATGGTCCAAGCAGAAATGATCCCTGGAGAAGTATTAGGCAGCTATGTAGGACCTGAGAGAGCAAAAGTCATCTTCCATGGCAAACAACCTTGTCAGGATGAAGGGTTGTGTCTGAATCAGCCTCTCTATTTTTAATGGAGAGAATATGGACCAAACCAGGACAATGTGGAGAGCTGTTTCTGGTTCCATATGGTTGATATACCATTCTAACTAGTGAAAGTGTCAGAGGAAGTAGGGTATCCTCCATCTCATGGGACCCTTGGAAGCAACTGTTATAACAAAGTGGTTGCCAAGGCAGTGAACTCATTAAATAAGTGACCTACCTCACTTCCTTGGTGATGGAACTCTCTGAATTTGGGATCCAGGAAGCCAGGCACACAGAGCCAGTCCCAGTCTCAGTCCCAGTGGGCTCACATGTTTGGATTTACCAAGGACAGAGTCTGTCTTTTTTGGTACCTACTGATGTGAGGATGGCCAAATGCGAGGAGAGTTCTGAAGACGGGCCTTCCCTGAGAAAGCATGTAGTGGTCAGAACAGGCTCCTGACAACTTCACAGTGTTTGACAAGGAGACCAGATCTAAGACAAGACTGGCCTTTTCGGGGGAACATAAAATGGCCCACCAGTCAAAGGACACTCTGGATAGTCACAGACTTACTTGGGGGAAGGAGGTGCCTTTTTGAGTGTGTGTGTGAGTTTGTGGTTTTGTCTCATGTTCTGAGAATAGGTAGGAAAGGCCGTGTGTTTGGTTTGGAGTGGACTATTTCTAGAAAGAACTTTGACAAGGCAAGTGTTTCTGTGTCTGTGTCTCCCACTGTGTCCATGGTTGTAGACATTAGAAAAGAGAATGCATCAATGGATGTGTCCTGTCTAGTAGAAAGCTTCCCAGCATTCATCCTGTCCATTTTAGTAATGGACTGCAGGTTGCCTTATCGATGGGCAACACCTACTATCTTACTAAGTTTCTGTTTTCTTCCTGAATTTTGGCCACTCTCCAGAATAGGTTCATGGTTTTGTGTCCAAAATATGTACCACCTCCAAACTCTGCGACATGGCTATGTTCTGGATAGCTGGAGGGAATTGGAGCATCTCAGAAAACTCAGATATCAGTGTGACCAGAAAAGCCTCAGTGGAGAAACCCTGTTTTGGGCCTTTTGCTAACCTATTGATCTTTTGCCCTGAATGTCAGGAAGGTCTTTGCCTCAGGCCACCCCTTGGTGAAGCCTGAAGGAAACAGTTTTCAAATGGAAATGAATGGGCATCACCTGTGGCTCTTTGCTTAATTGCTTTGGAAAGCCATGTGTCTGAATCAGCCTCTTGGCCCTGTGAGAGGCTATGGCTTAGATTTTCAGCGCCTGATGGATCTAAAGAAACATCCAATGTGTGCATCCAAAACCAAAATGGCAAAAACATAAGTCATTGTGGATGATGTCTCTTGCCTTCCTCTGTTAGGTTCCTGACCTTCTTCAAGGGAGTATAGGGATTTTTTGGGTCAAATGAGTTCTTCCAAGCTCTTCAGAGGTGCTTGGGTTTAATCATGAATCCAAATCACATAAGGAATTTATACCTGACAGTCAGTAGGCCTCTAATTGGAGAAGTAGAGCAGTATTAGCGGCAGACGTATGTGATCAATCCTAGTTCACAGGAAGGGTGTCCAGGCCACCCTGAGTTTAGGCAAATGAGGGGCAAGGAAGCTTATTTTGGACACTCTCTTGAGCTGCGCCATTCAAGGAATCCTCCAGCCAGAGGTTATGATGAGTGACTCTATGGAAGAAGATGAGGGCCATGTGGAATTGTTTTGGTTTTAATTGTGGTCATTTATGTGGTGGTTGGAAAAGATGACTGGGTGCACCTAGCCTTGAACACTGGTGTGATTCTCCTCAGAGACTGAGTTCTGTAACTGACCTCAGAGTAGTAATTGCTTTGAAATTGGTTGTGTCTTAATTAGCCTCTTGGCCCTGTGTGAGGCTGTGACTTAGATTATCAGCACCAGATGGATCGAAAGAAAGATCCCATGTGTGCATCCAAAACCAAAATGGCCAAAAGAGCAGTCATTGTGGATTAAGCCTCTTGCCTTTCTCTGTAAGGTTCTGAAAGAATAAAAGAAATTTAAATTGAAATTGAAATGTAAAGAACCAGGTTTGTAAACTTTCCAAGCTGCACTTTCCTGTGGCAGTTTAGACAATTCCCGGATCTGCCCATTAGATGTGTGTTGAAATCTTCCCTGACTACCTAGTTACTTAACAACCCTTTCCCAGAATCCCTGCAGCTCAGCAAGTATACATCTCAGGTATTCAACCAATCAGTTTAAATGTATACCCCTTCTTAGGGCTGACCAATCACCCCCTGCCCGAATTGTTCCCGCAAATGAAAGTGCTAATCATGCTTTAGAGTTGTTATTTGATTTTCCCATGGTATATGATGAATTGTTAAAGGAGGCTATCATGTATGTAAAGTCCCTGCCCTCTCTAAGGAATGTATATAAACTCTGCTCAAGTTGTTCTCAGGGCTCTTTGTTCTTTGCTCCTCTAAAGTGAGCTCTGAGCCCCAGCATGCTGGACCCCCAATAAAACCTTTGCTGTTGCATGAGAAAGCCTCTTGGTGGTCTTTTTCTCTGACGTTCGCCCCACCTATTCATCTGGAGGCCCCAGGTGAGATATCCGGCAGCGGCGGACAAAAGACCCCAATGGACTCCTCTCGGGGTAAGTAAGGCACCTCTTTCTGGTTTTGGGTTTCAGGTTATGGATTGGCAAAGTGGCTGTCAGTGAAGAGCATTAGCTCTCTCTGATGGTGGCTGACAGATGTGTCACAGAGCTACAGGCCACGTTCCTGGGGCACACTCCAGAGGACTAGAGAAATCAAGGAATACTAATTTCTTCAACTCGTTTATATTTTGCTTCAGGATTCGGTTCGCCAGCCCATCAGGTTTTGCCGGCTACTCAGTTTTGGTCATTGTTCTGAACTCATGTTGAGTTTTCCGGCTGTCTTTATTGTCTAACCCATCAGGTTTTGGCAGTTACTCAGTTCTAATCTTTGTCTTGGACTCATGTTAAACGTTTGCTGTTTGTCTTTGTCTGTGTTGCGTTTGTGTCTTCACTGTCCCTGTTTGAGTAACTCTCATTATGGGACAAAGCACTTCCACTTCTCTGTCCCTGACACTTGATCATTGGACTGATGTCCGCTCAAGGGCCCAGAATCTTTCTTTTTCAGTAAAATGCCGTACCTGGCAGATTCTCTGTGCTTCAGAATGGCCTATTCTCAGAGTCAGGTGGCCCCCCAGAAGGATCCTTCTACTTCCCTCTAATCCGAAAAGTCAGAGATATTGTCTTTCAGCTGGGGCCACGTGGCCACCCAGATCAACAGCCATATACCCCTTCTCCCAGCATCCTATCATTCAAACCTTCCACTCCTCCCCCTCTTCCTTCCATTCTCCCTGAGTCACAAGACTGGACACTCCTCCCACTCCTTATCCTCTACCCTCGCTCTCCAACCCCCAACACGTTCCAGATGATATTCTCGCCGCTGACTCAGCCTCTCCGCCGCTAGAGGCAATTGGGCCAGACCCAAGCACTCCAGGGGACTTCTCTGCAGCAGCAGCAACCCCTCCTCCCCTGGAGGAAGCTGGGCCACCTAAAGGAACCCGACGGTGACGGATAATAGAAAACTCGGAAGCCCCTATGATGCTTCCTCTCCGTCCCTACGGGCCAATGAACCGATCCAACTGGCACCCAAACACCTTTAAATGTAGGTAGCATCTGTCCACTTATCGCCAGACTCTAATAGCGGGTCTCCGAGTGGCCGCCAGAGGGCCGACTAATTTGGCCAAGGTAAGAGAGATTATCCAAGGGCCTAATGAGTCTCCCTCTATGTTTCTGGAGAGAATTATGGAAGCATATAGGAAATATACTCCTTTTGATCCTCAGGCAGAGGATGAACAAGCATCTGTTGCAATGGCCTTTATCGAGCAGGCTGCCCTAGATATTAAGAGAAAGTTACAACGTCTAGATGTATTACAAGATAAGACCTTGAGAGATTTAGTAAGAGATGCTGAGAAAGTATATTATAAGAGAGAAACTGAGGAGGAAAGGGAGAGAGAGACGGAAAGGGAACAAAAGGAGGATGAAAGGAGCAAAAGGCAGACTAAAGCATTGACTAAGGTTCTGGTCAGAGCACCAAATATGCCAGAAGTTAAAAAGCAGGGAGTCAGAAAGGGATACCTGGGCCCCCGCCAATGGCTGCCCCTGGCCTCAGATCAGAGTGCCTACTGTAAAGAAAACAGGACACTAGGCCAAAGAGTGCCCCCGAAAGAAGCAGAGATGCCAGTCCGCCGTGCTGACTCTAGAAGAGGACTAGGAAAGTCGGGGCTCGGATCCCCTCTCCGAGCTCAGGGTAACATTTAAAGTGGAGGGGACCCCAGTGAACTTTGAAGTGGATACAGGAGCAGTATAATCAACCTTTAAGACCCCACTGGGCCCCCTATCAAATAAATGGTCCCCTGTTAAAGGTACTAATGGCAGTAGATATTGGGCTGGGACAACTAAGAGGACTATGGACCTAGGAAATGGAAAAGTCCACCACGCTTTCCAAGTAATCCAAGAATGCCCAGCCCCATTGATGGGCTGGGATCTGCTTACCAAACTCTGGGCTAGAATAACCTTTAACCCTGATGGTCCCCAAGTGGAGTTTCTAAAGCCTTCAGTAAAAACTCCCATAGTCATGGCTTTGACAACATCCGTAGAAGATGAACATCAACACTTCGCGCCTCCTAGGACTGATCAAACAGGCAAACTACCCCAGAAATGGATAAAAGATTATCCTAATGCCTGGGCAGAAACTGCTGGGTTAGGTCTAGCCATATAACAACCTCCAATAGTAGTAGAATTAAAAGCCTCTATCTCTCCAATCAGTGTTAAACAATATCCTCTAATCAAAGAAGCTAAGGATGGGATAAGGGCCCATATTCAGAAATACCTGGCTCTTGGGGTCTTAAGGCCCTGTCATTTGTCCTAGAATACCCCCCTGCTACCAGTAAGAAAGCCAGGAACTGGGGACTACCGGACGCTTCAATACCTAAGAGAGATCAACAACAGAGTGCAGGACATTCACCCCACTGTACCGAATCCATATAATTTGCTTAGCGCTCTGAATCTGGAGCAGGAATGGTACACTGTGCTAGACTTAAAAGATGCTCACTTTTGCTTGCCCGTACATAAGGACACTCAGTTGCTGTTTGCTTTTGAGTGGATAGACCCCGAAAAAGGAACATCTGTCCAACTAACCTGGACTAGACTCCCACAGGGGTTCAAAAACTCTCCCACTCTCTTTGATGAACCCCTCCACAAGGACTTCAATGACTTCAAAACTGCACACCCCGATGTCACCATACTCCAATATGTGGATGGTCTGCTACTGGCAGCCGACACCAAAGAGAACTATGAGTCTGGGACCCAAGCATTATTTTCCAAGCTTGCTCGGCTTGGATATAGGGCTTCTGCCAAAAAGGCCCAAATTTGTCAGCAAGAAGTAATCTTCCTGGGTTATTCTCTTAGGGGTGGCAAAGAATGGCTCACTGAGCCCACAAAATGAACCTTTGTGCAGATACTGCCCCCATCTAATAAGAGACAACTCAGGGAGTTTCTTGGGACTGCCGGCTTTTGCAGGTTATGGATTCCTGGGTTCGCGTCTCTGGCTGCCCCTTTATACCCGCTGATAAAGGGGGATGCCCACTTCCAATGGACCCCTGAGCACCAACAAGCTTTTGATAATGTCAGAAAAAAGGTGCTGCTATCTGCTCCGGCCTTAGCACTCCCAGATATAGAAAAACCCTTCAGTCTCTACATCGAGGAAAAGAAAGGAATAGCACGGGTTGTGCTCACTGAGACTTTGGGACCTTGGAAAAGGCCGGTAGAATACTTATCAAATAAACTGGACCCAGTGGCTAGTGGGTCGCCCCATTGCTTCAGAGCTATAGCAGCGGCAGCCCTTCTAATAAAAGATGCTGATAAATTAACGTTGGGACAGAAGCTAACGATTATAGTCCCCCATGCCCTGGAGTGCATCATCTGTCAGCCTCCAGAGATGTGGCTATCAAACTCTAGAATAACCCACTACCAGAACCTCTTGCTTGACAAAGACAGAATCACGCTGGGACCCGCTGCTCCACTCAACCCGGCTACACTGCTGCCAGAAGAATCATCAAGACCCGTTGCTCATGAGTGTCAACACATACTGGCAGAGGAAACCAGTATACGACGAGACTTGAAGGATCAGCCACTGCCTTGCCCTGAAGTTGTATGGTTTATGGATGGCAGCAGCTTCCTCCAAGATGGTAAGCGGTGGGCTGGAGAAGCAGTAGTTAGCAAAATTAATGTCATCTGTTCCTCTGGTCTCCCAGAACTGACATCAGCCCAAAAAGCAGAACTGATTGCCCTTACGAAAGTATTGGAACTAGCAACAGGCAAAAGGGCCACCATATACACTGATAGCCGCTATGCATTTGCCACTGCAAATGTGCACGGGGCTATTTCCCATCAAAGGGGGTTATTAACCTCCACCTGGAAAGAAATAAAGAACAAAGATGAGATCCTCCAACTTCTCTCAGCAGTGCAGGGCCCTAAGGAACTAGCTATAGTGCACTGCCCAGGGCACCAGAAGGGAAACGAACCCTTGGCGGTTGGAAAAAGAAGGGCAGATGAGGAAGCTTAATTGGCAGCCCTAAATGGAGTGACCGTGTTAACTTTTTCCACACCAGGGGGAACAACAATCAGGAGACTTGGCCGCACCGGAACATTCAGGCAACTTATCATCTGAGGAGACAGATACAGAACTCTGGGATCCTACAGAGCCAAGTTTACAATTTCAAAAAGCCCACCTTTATGTCAAAGACGTACACCAGCTCACCCACTTAGACTCAGAGAAGATATAGGCACTCTTAAAGGACCGGAGAAAGGACTTATTATTGACTGACTCACAGAGGAAAGAAATAGCTGAGCAGGTGACTAGAGCTTGTCAAGTCTGCCAAGTAGTTAATGCTTACCCATCCAAGCTTCCTGCAGGGAAGCGCTTACAAGGAACCAGACAAGGACAATTCTGGGAATTGAACTTTACTGAAATTAAGCCAGCAAGGTATGAACTTAAATATCTCCTAGTCTTTGTAGATACTTTTTCAGGATGGGTCGAAGCCTTCCCCATGAAGAAAGAAACAGCTCAGATGGTAGTCAAAAAGATCGTAGAAGACATTTTTCCAAGGTTCGGCCTGTCTAAGGTAATAGGGTCCGCTAACGGACCGGCATTCATGCCCCAGGAAAGTAAGGGATTTGCCAGGACCCTGGGGATTAATTGGAAGTTACATTGTGCTTATAGACCCTATAGCTCAGGACAGGTAGAAAGGATGAATAGAACCATCAAAGAGTACTTAACAAAATTAAGCTTGGATACTGGCATAAAAAATTGGACTATGCTCCAACCTTATGCACTGTTTTGTGAAAGAAATACCCCCTCCGCCTCTTTGTGTAACCTCACCTCTTATGAAATTCTCAATGGTGCCCTTCCTCCAGTAGGGGACCTAATCCCAACTATGAGACTTAATGATTCCTTTCACACCCCCTTGCTTGACAGATTTAAAGCCCTTTAACAAACCCAGCACCCAGCGATACCTGTGGAAACATTTGGCCTCTGCTTATCAGACTGGAGACGAGGGAACCCCACATTGATATCAAGTGGGAGGCTTCGTCTACGTGAGATGGCGTCAGGTGTCATCCCTGGAACTCCACTGGAAAGGACCATACCAGGTGCTGCTTATAACACCCACAGTGGTGAAAGTGGATGGGATCACTTCCTGGATCAATGCCTCCCATCTCATGCCTGAGCCCTGTACAGACTCTGGCTGGAAACTTGTACAGACTGGTATCCATCTCAAGTTGCGTGTCCGTCATGTGGGTAGGGCTATGGATTCTTCCCATGACCACCAGCAGCCCTAATCCCCATCAGCGTGCTCAGCAACAAGGGCAAGTAATGAATCCTAATGGGCAAGTAGTGTGATCTATTTCACAAACAGCCACCTTATGGACTTGGTGGCCATCTCTCCACCCGGAAATTTGTCAGCTTGCCATAGGCTTCCCTGACTGGGATCTCCCTGACATAGAGGACCCCACACAGATCCCACTCAAACCCTAACTAGGGCAACATAGACCACCTTAACCCATGAATTGTGGATGTCATCTCCCCCAGCTCAGGTGTAAACTAGCCAGTCTTGACTATTATGTGTGCCCACCTGATTTCCAAAGTCATAAAACAGGCCCAAACCTGTGGAGGACCCAGTGACTTTTATTGTAGATCTTGGGGTTGTGAACAAACGAAAGCTGCATGGTGGAACCCAAACTCCCCAGAAAGGTATGATTCCGGTAGGATGAAATGACACCTGGATTGATCCCAAGAAATGTGCTGCTTGCCCAGTGGTGTCAAAAACTCGCTGTGGAAAGAATACTCTATGTTACCCCCTCAATATAACTTTCACTTCCAAAGGAAGGGGCTACCTCAGAAAAACCTGGCCTATGGGAAATACGTGGGGAATGCGATTCTATATTTATGGCCCAGGTGATGAATTTGGTCTCTGGTTCACCGTCTGGCTTAAAAAGAAAGAAAATCCCACAGCAATAGGACCCAATCCCCTCAAGCCAGGGATTAAGCCTCCTAAACCTTCCATGCCTAGATCTACCAGAACCCCTCTACCATCTAATACTTCCTGGATTCCGTCTTTGCCTACTTCCCCAGTCCAGAGTACATCTGACTCCTCCCCCTGGGAACTAATTAAAGGAACCTTTATGGTACTGAACTCCACACAGTCAGAACTCCTTGTATTTCAGCCCAGGTCTTTGACAGCCCTGTAAATTATTGTGTAATGGTGCAGATACTCTCCAGGGTACTCTATCATAATGCCTAATCATTTGAAGGTCTACTAGGGGGACAAACAACCCGATATCAAGGGGAACCATTGTCCCTTACTCTAGCCATCCTATTGGGGATAGGAGCTGCTGCAGGAGTGGGTATGGGAACAGCTTCTATGATGCGTGGTTAACAACAAATGGCCCAATTAGAAACAGCAATAAATCAAGACTTGAAGACGTTAGAGACCTCCATCACAGCTTTGCAGGAATCCTTAACCTCTCTCTCTGAAGTTGTTTTACAGAACAGGTGAGGATTAGACCTCCTCTTGATGAGGGAGAGGGCCTCTGTGTTGCACTGAGAGAAGAATGTTGTTTTTATGCTGACCATATTGGAGTTGCAAAATAATTCATGAGTAAATTAAGAAAATACCTTGAAGAGCGCCAGAGAGAATGGGAGATTCAACAAGGGTGCTTTGAGTCATGGTTAACCGAGTACCCCTGGTAACTACACTAATATCAGACTTAGCTGGACCCCTGATCATCCTTATGGTGTTGCTAACTGTGGGACCTTGTTTGCCTAACCACATAGTTTCCTTTCTCCAGGCTCAGATTAGGCAGGTGAAACTCATGATAATCAGACAGAAATATGCTGCACTGGTAGGAATAGAATGTGAAACCCCACAATAATTTTGATTCATTACTTTTAAGATTAAAAGTAGTCAGAAAAAGGGGTGGGAAATGAAAGAATAAAAGAAATTGAAATTGAAACGTAAAGAACCAGGTTTTGTACATTTTCCAAGCTGCACTCAGAACCTGAAATTCCTGTGGCACTTAAGACAATTCCCGGATCTTCCCATTAGATGTGTGTTGAAATCTTCCCTGACCACCTCGTTACTTAACCACCCCTTTCCCAGAAACCATGCAGATTTGCACGTATACATCTCAGTGCTTCAACCAATCAGTTTAAATGTATACTCCTTCTCACGGCTGACCAATCACCCGCTGCCCAACCTGTTCCCACCAATGAATGTGCTAATCATGTTTTAGAGTTATTATTTGATTTTCCCGCGGTATATGATGATTTTCTAAAGGAGGCTATGATGTATGTAAAGTCCCTGCCCTCTCTAAAGAATGTATATAAACTCTGCTCAAGTTGTTCTCGGGGCTCTTTGTTCTTTGCTCCTCTGAAGTGAGCTCTGAGCCTCAGCATGCTGGACCCCCAATAAACCCTTTGCTGTGGCATGAGACAGTCTCTTGGTGGTCTTTTCCTCCGAAGTTCGCCCGACCTTTTCAGTTCCTGACTTCCGTCAAGTGAGAATAGGGATCATTTGGGTCAAATGAGTTCTTCAAAGCCCTACAGTGGATAGCCCATAGGTGCTTGGGTTTTCTCATGACTCCAAATCACATAGAAAATCTACACCTGACAGTCATTAGGCCTCAAATTGGAGAAGCAGAGCAGTATTAAAGGCAGGCTTATTTGATCACTCCTGGTTCAAAGGAAGGGTGTTTAGGCCACCCTGACTTTTGGCAAATGAGGGGCAATGGAGCTTATTTTGGACACTGTCTTGGGCTGCACCCCTCATGGAAACTTCCAGCCAGAGGTTATGATGCGTGTCTGTGTAGAAGAAGATGAGGCCCATGTGGGAGTGTTTTGATTTAAATTGTGGTCATATGTGTGGTAGCTGGAAGAGATTACTGGGTCCTCTTGGGCCTGAACTCTGGTGTGACTCCTTTTAGACACTGTGTCCTGGAACTGAGCTTAGTGAAGTATTGCCATGAGTTGTGTTGGGATTTGAGGAGGCCATGCATGAGAGTCGCCCTTGGAACCTGAGATGTAGGCCCAGGGTAGCTTTCCACAGAGCACTGGGAATCTCAGTCAGGATACCACAAGATTTTATTCTGAAAGACTTGGCAGCCATAGTTGAGATCAAAACACTCATGGATCTCAGTTGTAGACCTCAATGAGCCTGGCTTCAGGTGACCTTTTGGACACTCTTTGGGAAGCCTTGCCTGTGAGAGTTCTCCAGAGTTTTCATTGAAATGATCATACTCACCATTTAATGGTTCCTGCATGAATTGAAATCCACTGTGCCTCCAAATTCATCCTTGATAAATGGCTAGATAAATAGTTTAAATTTTTGAAATTCCCATGAACAGGTGGCATACAGAACCTTTGGATGTCCTATTTCTGATCATGAGTGTACCAGACAGTGCCTTGATTGATTGGGTTTAATGAAAATGGTGTAGAACCGAGATCACAGTAATTTGGAGCCTGATGAGTAGAGGGCCTAGAGCAGCGGTAGGCAGGTGTGTGATAAAACATCTGTGATGGGGCCATGTGGATCTGCCTTTGGATTCCAAATGTCATGAGATGGACATGGTGCAGCCAGGAGACCATTATAAGTAAACACATCTTGTTATATGGAGAGGTTTTAGGGTAATTTACAGAATCAGGTTGCTATGGTCAAGGGAGCAAGCTATGTGGTATAGAGGCCGGTTTCATGAATGCTCATGTGTGAGCCACCACATGTGATAGAACTCCCTCCAGCACTGTGTCCCAGTTGAACTCCTTGTATTTCATGAAGCAAATACAAAACTCGCAGTGCAGCAGCAAGAAACACCAGGAAAAGTGGAGGATTACTAAATGGCTTCACAGTCCACACGGGCAGACACTTAGACCACTGTGTCCCAGTTGAACTCCATGTATTTCGTGAAGCAAATACCAAAGTCGCAGTGCAGCAGCAAGAAACACAATGAAGAGTGGAAGAGGAACAAATGAATATACAATCCACGCGGGGACACACTTAGCCCCAAGTGGCCATAGTATACCTACAAAGAGAGAATTCAGCACTGCTCCCTCATGTTCATTGGAATATTACAATTTATGTCCTCCAGGTCACATAGATGCTGACCCAGCTTTGATCGTCTCACTAGAAGGAAGCAAAAGCTCCTGAAAACAACATATATTTCAAGTGCCCAAACTCAGAGGCAGTTTCTCAAGAAGTCTTTAGGCCAGCAGAGCTCTGTGATTGTGGAGTGCTTACCCTGTCCCTTACTTTTGAAAACTCCTCTACCACCTCCATGGTTGTGAACTCCTGATCAAATTCCATTTCAGATATGTATTCACATATTTTCTATCTCTTTTCCTCTAATTGTCTCTTACTTGGGGCGAAGGTAATGTCAAGGGATTGTTCTGGATGAGAGTGGGAAGATTTTTCTGAAGCACATATTTGCATACACATTGGATTCATTTTCCTATTTTCCATTCAAAATACTGAATCACTGACATTAACACATACCCTACTAGACTCTGACTACTAATCCTAATATGTTGGAGAAAAATACCCCCAAAAGAATAGAACTACAAGCAGTTCAGAGGAGGCATGGTGGATAGTTGGGCTTGCCTTTTGAATTATATAGTGTAGGAGTTTTAAATCTTGTCAATTTTTTTTTGAAATAGTTCTCCATGTATTTTAAAAGTTAAGAAATATGTGAATTCCTGTCTCCCTTTCTCTGAAGCCTATTCAGCACCTGTATTTTTATATGCACATTTAGAATCCTAACTGTTACCACACGTACGTTCTTGTGTGGAGGCTGAATTGGCAGATACAAATTGTGAAAAGGGATCACTCCTCCTAAACACTGTTGGAACTGAAAATTCAACCTGTGGGTGAGCTTCCTAGTTGAACAACATTATACATAAATCGATGTTCAGTAAAATGAATTTATTTGGATCTGTGGATGATATATATTTCATGGTGTTTTTAAATTGGCATATAGTGCTACTTTTTAATGTCTGTGAATGTTTGTGTGTGTGTGTGTATATATATATATATATATATATATATATATATATATATATATATACACACTCTCCAGATTTTTCAAAATATGAAATATATGTGTATTATTTTACACATCCTAAATTTTTCATATTCATGAATGTGGATTTATAATCATCTTTTCACAAGATTATTCTCAAAAATATTCACATACCCTACTAGACTCTGACTACTAATCCTAATATGATGGAGAAAAGTAACGCAAACAGAATAGAAATACAAGCATTTCAGAGGAGGCATGTTGTATATTTGGACTTGCCTTTTGCATGATAAATGGTAGGTATTATAAATCTGGTCAATTTTCAATTGAAATAGTTCTCCATGTGTTTTTAAAATTAACAAATATATGAATTCCTGTCCCTTTCTCTGTAGCCTATTCATCACATGTATTTTTATATGCATTTATAGTATCCTACCTGGTATCACATGTACATTTTTGTGAGTTGGCTGACTTGGTAGATACAAATTGTGAGAAGAGATCACTCCTCCAAATCGTTGTTGGAACTGAAAATTCCACCTATAGGGGAGCTTCCTAGTAGAAAAACATTATACATAAACTCATGTTCAGTAAAATAAATATTTTTGCATCTTTGGATGATATATATTTATAGATGAATTTTGAGTGGCATATATATTGCTACTTTTTAATGTCTGTGTGTGTGTTTTGTGTAAATATATATATATATATATATATATATATACACTCTCCAGATTTTTGAAAATATGAAATATATGTGTCTTATTTACACTCGCTAAATTTATTCATGTTCATGGACTTGGATTTATAATCAACTTTTCACAAGATTATTCTCAGAAATATTCATCCACCTGAAAAACAGATTTAACTAATATTTCTACAGTAACTGACCAAGTTTAACATCAATGCACCTTGATTCCGATATGACAAGCTGTGCATTTTGACGTTCATTTTTATTAAACCCTGGTACATTAATATTTATTCGTATTATGGACATCATAGGATATATATTTCATCCACAAATTCACAAATTTATGGGCATTTGTTTCACTTTCAATCAATTCCTGCTTCAGAACACATGTATTCCTCCAGGTGTCTTGACTGGTCTTTTCATGTGACTTCTACCCAAACACATTATTTTCGATTTTCATAATCAATTTTGAAGCAAAACTCACACACTTTATGATAAACCATAACCCTAATATTACAAATAGATGTATAATTGGTTTGAATGAATGTATGTTTATCAATATAAAATTTTCTTTATATTTTCAGATACCACTTCAATCCATTTTTTAAAGTTGAAACCAATTATATTCTTTATTCACACTATTGTCTATTCATACATTTTCTCTATATTCAGAGACACAGGGTGCACGTATTTGTACCCCCAATACTAATTTATATGTCTTCAACATATTGCTTCCAGAAATGGTGGAAGAAATACTCATGTCACCTGATATAAATATACATTTTTTCAGTGTAATATTCTGGACACAAAACGCAAATGTCACACTTATGATTGTACCAAATCCTAAATAGGAAGTGAGCATGGATTACTAAAACCATCCATGTCCAGGTTGCCTAATGCTCTCAAATGTCTATCCTGTCGGTGACTACATATTTGTTTCTTCCTAAGATTATATATTAAATCTCAACCTGTTGAAAATGTCTAATCCTATCACTCACTTTATACTTTGCCTGATTTCCTAATGTTTCTATTGATAAATGCTTTCCTACATATTTTTTCCAGTTCATCACTGTGACCAACTCTTCACATGTGCTGACATTTACATTCACTCTCTAACCAAAACTCTATTGCTAAAGTACTTTTGGTCCAAATCCTATTCTCACTCTTCTATCTAAACCTACACTATCTTCCTAATCCTACCGACTATCCCTTTTTGACTGGATGTTTTCTTACACATTCAATCAACCAAGGTACATGGTCCTTTGCCATTATATATCGATTTATCTGAGATATCTGTGCAGAACATTGTTCAAAGCTAAGTTTCCCACTCCAGTGCCCAGTGCACTTCTGGGCTTCAAATCTTATCTAGAATTCCATTGTCATACTTATATTTCACCTCTATATTCTTATAAATACCACAGGATCCCAATATTCTTATTCATCCAGCAGAATGATTCCTAACACAAATCGAACCTGTTATTAACCCTAACCATATACTGTTCCCTCAATCTATCTTTACAAAAGAGCAGGACTGAGTTGGTCTTACAATACAAAAATGTAGGGAAACTTTCACCTGCTGAGAAGCTCAAAGGTCTATGCAGATATAATCCCTGGAGAAGATATAGGGAACTATGAAGTACCTGAGAGAGAAAAAGTCATCTTCAATTGCAAACAACCTGGTCATGACGAAGGGATGTGTCTGAATCAGCCTCTATCTTCTTAATGTAGAGAAGATGGACCAAACCAGGCCTATGTAGAGAGCTGTTCCCAGGTGCCTATGGTTGATATAACTTTCTATCTTGTGAAATTGTAACAGGAAATAGGGGCAGCCTCCATCTCATGAGACCCTTGGAAACAACTGTTAGGACAAAGTGGTTGCAAAGGCAGCAAATTCAATCAGTTCCAGAAAGAAGTGACCTCATCTAATTTTCTTGTTGAAGGAACACTCTAAACTTGGAATCCAGGCACCCAGAGGCAGTCCCAGTTCCAGTCCCAGTGGGCTCACTTGTTTAGATTTACAGAGGACAGAGTCCGTCTTTCTTGGTAAATACTGATGTGAGTATGGCCAAATGCCAGGTGAGCTCTGAAGAGGGGCCTTTCCTGAGAAAGCAGGTAGTGTCTCACTGCTGGTCCCGGACAATTTCACAGAGTTAGCCAAAGAGACCTGATCTGAGACAGGACAGGCCGTTTCGGGGGAACATAAAATGGTCCACCAGTCAGAGGGCTCTCCAGATAGTCACATACCTACTTGGAGGAAGGAGGTGCCTTTGTGGTTGTGGGTGTGAGTTTGTGGTTTTGTCTCATGTTCTGAGAATAGGTAGGAAAGGCAGTTTGTTTGGTTTGGAATGGACTGTGTCTACTGAGTGCTTTGACAAGGCAAGTGTTTCTATGTCTGTGTATCCCACCGTGTCTGTGGTTGTAGACATTAGAAAAGAGAATGCATCAATGGATTTGTCATGTCTAGTAGAAAGCTTCTCAGCATTCATCCTGCCTAATTTATGAATGGACTGTGGATTGCCTTATGGATGTGCAACACCTACTATCTTCCAAAGTTCCTGTTTTCTTCGTAGAATTATGGCCACTCTTCAGAATAGGCTTATGATTTTATGTCCACCATATGAACCACCTCCAAGA
Source organism: Callospermophilus lateralis (assembly GCF_048772815.1). Classification (NCBI taxonomy): domain Eukaryota; kingdom Metazoa; phylum Chordata; class Mammalia; order Rodentia; family Sciuridae; genus Callospermophilus; species Callospermophilus lateralis. The sequence continues at coordinate 172,868 of NW_027512559.1, forward strand.
TCTGTGACATGGCTATGTACTGGATAGCTGAAGGGAATGAGAGCATGTCAGAAAACACAGATATCATTGGGACCAGGAGAGTCTCAATGGAGAAACCCTGCTTTGGGTCTTTTGCTTACCTATTTGTCTGTTGCCCTGAATGTCAGGAAGTTCTTTGACTCAGGCCACCCCTTTTTGAAGCCTGAAGAAAACAGTTTTCAAATGAAAATGAATGGGCATCACCTTGGGCTCTTTGCTTAATTGCTTTAGAATGGGATGTGTCTGAATCAGCCTCTTGGCCCTGTGTGAGGCTGTGGCTTTGATTCTCAGCACCTGATGGGTCTAAAGAAGGATCCCATGTGTGCATCCAAAACCAAAATGGCCAAAAGAGCGGTCATTGTGGATGGAGTCTCTCGTCTTCCTCTGTAATGTTCCTGCCTCCATCAAGTGAGAATAGGGATCCTTTGGGTCAAATGAGTTCTTCAAAGCCCTGCAGAGTCTAGCCCATAGGTGCTTGGGTTTTCTCATGACTCCCATTTACAAAAAGAATCTAAACCCCACAGTCAATAGGCCACAAATTGCAGAAGTGGAGCAGTATTAACGGCAGGCCTATTTGATCACTCCTGGTTCACAGGAAGGGAGTCCGGGCCTTTAGGCATATGAGGGGTAAGGAAGCTTCTTTTGGACATTGTCTTGGGCTGTGCCCCTCATAGAATCCTCCAGCCAGAGGTAATGATGAGTGTCTATATGGAAGAAGATGAGGTCCATGTGGGAGTGTTTTGGTTTTAATTGTGGTCACTTGTGTGGCGGTTGGAAGAGATGAATTGGTCCACGTGGGCTGGAACTCTGGCGTAATTACCCTTAGAGACTGCATTCTGGAACTGATCTTAGAGAAGTATTGCAATGAGTTGTGTTGGGATTTTAGGAGACCACGCATGGAGTCCTTGGAAAATTAGTCTTGACCCAGGGTTGCTTTCCACAGAGCACTGGGAATCTCAGCCAGGATATCACATGATTTTATTCTGAAAGACTTGGCAGCAATAGTTGAGAGTCAAAACAAACATGGACGTCATATTGTAGACCTCAATGGGCCTGGCTTCATGTGAACTTTTGGCCACTCTTTTGGAAGCCTTGCCTGTGAGAGTTCTCGAGAGCTTTCATTAAAATGAGTTTCCTCAACATTTAATGGTTCCTGAATGAATTGAAACCCACAGTGCCTCCAACTTCATCCTTTAAAAATGGTTAGATAAATACCATGAAATGTTTAAAATTCCCATGAGCAGGTGGCACTGGAAAACCTTTGGATGTCCTGTTTCTGATTATGAATATACCAGAAGGTGCCTTGATTGACTGGTTTTCATGAAAATGGTATAGAAAAGAGATGCAAGTAAGTTCGAGCCTGCTGAGTAGTGGACCTAGAGAAGTTGTGGGCAGGTGTGTGATAAAAAATCTGTGGTTTGGCCATGTGGATCTGCCTTTGGCTTCCAAATGGATTATGACTGATATGGTGCAGCCAGCAGACCCTTCTCTCAAAAGGCATCTTGTTATATGTAGGAGTTTCAGGGCAATGTTCAGAATCAGGTTGCTATGCTCAAGGAGGCAAGCTGGTGGGATAGAAGCATGGTTGGTGCATTTTCCTGCAGACCCTGACCCACCACACGTGACAGAACTCGCTCCAGCACTGTGTCCCAGTTGAACTCCTTGTTTCATGAAGCAAATGCCAAATTGCGAGTGCAGCAGCAAGAAACAGCACGAAAAGTGGAGGATGACCAAATGGGTTCACAGTGCACACGGGGAGACACTTAGCCCCCATTGGTCACAGTTTACCTACAAAGAGAGAATTTAGCAAGGCTGCTTCATGTTCATTGGAAAACAAGAAACCATGTGCTCACAAAGGTCACAAAAATGCAGACCAGCTTGGATGGTCTCACTACAATGGAAGCTAAAGCTCCTGACAACAACATATATTTCATGTGCCCAACCTCAGAGGCAGTTTCTTAAGAACTCTTTAGGCCAGCAGAGCTCCATGTTTGTGGAGAGTTTACATTGTCCCTTAATTTTGGAAACTCCTCTACCTTCTCCAAATTTGTGAAAATTGAGCAGTTTCCATTGCAGATATGTATTCACAGATTTTCTAACTCTTCTGCTCTAATTGTGTCATACATGGGGCGAAGGTAATGTCAAGGCATTGCTCTGGATGAGAGTGGGAAGATATTTGTGTAGCACATATTTGCATACACATTGCATTCATTTTCAATTTTCTATTCGAAATACTGAATCCCTGACACTATCCCATACCCTACTATCCTCTGACTACTAATCCTAATATGATGGAGAAAAATACCCAAACAGAATAGAAATACAAGCAGTTCAGAGGAGGCATGCTGCATACTTGGACTTACCTTTTGCATGATAAATGGTAGGTGTTATAAATCTAGTCAATTTTTAATTGAAATAGTTCACCATGTGTTTTTAAATTAAACAAATATATGAATTCCTGTCTCCCTTTCTCTGTAGCCTATTCATCACATGTATTTTCATATGCACTTATAGAATCCTACCTGGTATCACATGTACATTTTTGTGAGATGGCTGACTTGGCAGATACAAATTGTGAGAAGAGATCACTCCTCCAAATTGCTGTTGGAACTGAAAATTCCACCTATAGGGGAACTTCCTAGTAGAACATCATTATACATAAACTCATGTTCAGTAAAATAAATATTTTTGCATCTGTGGATGATATATATTTAAAGATGAATTTTGATTGGCATATATATTGCTACTTTTAAATGTCTGTGTGTGTTTTTTTTGTGTGTGTGTGTGGGTATGTGTGTGTGTGTATATATATATATATATATATATATATATATATATATATATATATATACACTCTCCAGATTTTTCAAAATATGAAATATATGTGTCTTATATACACTCTCTAAATTCATTCATGTTCATGCATGTGGATTTATAATAAACTTTCCAAAATATTAGTCTCAGAAATATTCATCCACCTTAAATACATATTTGTTTCCTAGTACTGAAAACTAACTTCAGTGAATGGTGCATACAAATGTTAATAATTCTACAGGAACTGATCCAGTCTATCACCAATGCAAGTAGATCCCAATGGGACATGATATATAATATGATGTTCATTTATATTCAACACTGGTACATTATTATTTCTTCACTTTTTGCTCATCATAAGATATGTATTTTATCCACAAGTTCACAAATTTGTAGGCATTTCTTTAAACTTTAATCACTTCCTACTTCACAACACATGTATTGTCAGGGTTTCTTGACTGGTCTTTTCATGAGACTTCTTTCCAAACACATTATTTTCGATTTCCATAATCACTTTTGAAGTAAAACTCACACACTCTTCATGATAAACCAAAACACTAATATTGACATTAGATGAATAACTGGTTGGAATGAATGATTGTATATGCATATAAGATTTCCAGTAATTTTTCAGATATCAGTTCATCCCATTATATTAAGTGGGAACAAGTTATATTACTTATTCACAGTATGGTCTATTCATGCTTTATCTCTATATTCATAGACATAGGGTACACCTCTTTGTACGCCCAATACTAATTTTATGTCTTCAGTATATTGCTACCAAAAATGGTGGAAGAAATACTTATGTCACCTGATCTACATATACATATTATCACAATAATATTCTGGACAAAAATGTAAATGTTACACTTATGATTGAACCAAGCAAAGCCTAAATGAAATGTGAACATAGATTACTAAAAACATCCATGTCCAGGGTGCCTAATGCTCTCAAATGTCAATATTATTGGTGACTTCATATTTGTTTCTTTCTAAGATTCAACCTCAAGCCTGTTGAAAATGTCTAATCCTCTCACTCACTTTATACTTTCCCTGATTTCGTAATATATTTATTGATATCTTCTTTTCTACATGTTTTCCCCACTTCATCATCGTGACTGGCTCTTCATATGTGCTGACATATACATTCACTCTCTAACTGAAATCCTATTGCTAAAGAACTTTTGTTCCAAATCATATACTCACTCTTCTTCCTAAAACGACCGACTATCTTCCTAATCCTACCGACTATCCCTTTTTGAAGGGATGTTCTCTTCTACATTCAATCTTCCAAGGTACAAGGTCCTATGCCATTGTATATCAAATTATCTGAGACATCTGTGCAGAACATAATTCAAAGCTAAGTATCCCAATCAAGGGCCCAATGCCCTTATGGGTTTAAAATCATACCTGGATTTCTGTTTTCATACTTATGTTTCACCTCTACATTCTTGTAAATATACCAGGTTCCCAATACCATTATTCATCCAGAAGAATGATTCCTAACACAAATCGAAATCAAACCTGTTATTAACCCAAAACATACACTGTTCCCTCAATCTCATTTTACAGAAGAGCAGGGACAAAGTTGTTCTTACAATACAGAAAAGTAGGGGACCTTCCACCTGCTGAGATCCTCAAAGGTCCATGCAGAAATGATACCTGGAGAAGTTGTAGACAGGTATGAAGGACCTGAAAGAGCAAAAGTCATCTTCGATGACAAACCACCTGGTCAGGATGAAGGGATGTGTCTGAATCAGCCTCTCTCTTCTTATTGTGGAGAAGATGGACCAAACCAGGCCTGTGTGTGTGCCTATGGTTGATATACCATTCTAAATTGTGAAAGTGTCAGAGGAAGAAGGGGCAGCCTCCATCTCATGGGGCCCTTGGAAGCAACTGTTAGGACCAAGTGGTTGCAAAGGCAGTGACCTCATTCAGTTCCAAAGAAAGTGTCATACCTCATTTCCTTGGTGATGGAACTCTCTGAACTTGGTATCCAAGAAGCCAGGCACCCAGATGCAGTTCCAGTCCCAGTCCCAGTGGGCTCACTTGTTTGGATTTACCAAGGACAGAGTCAGTCTTTCTTGGTACCTAATGATGTGAGGATGGCCAAATGCCAGGAGAGCTCTGAAGAGGGACCTTTCCTGAGAAAGCAGGTAGTGGCTCACCACTTTTTCCTGACAACTTCACATAGTTGGCCAAGTAAACCAGATCTGAGAGAATACAGGCCATTTCGGGGGAACATAGTATTGCCCACCAGTCAGAGAACACTCCGGATAGTCACAGACCTACTTAGGGGAAGGAGGTGCCATTGTGAGTGTGGGTGTGTGGTTTTGTCTCTTGTTCTGAGAATAGGTAGGAAAGGCGGTTTGTTTGGTTTTCAGTGAACTATTTCTAGTAAGTCATTTGACAAGGTGAGTGTTTCTATGTCTGTGTATCCCACTGTGTCCGTGGTTGTAGACATGAGAAAAGACAATGCAACAATGGATGTGTCCTGTGTAGTAAAAAGATTCCCAGCATTCATCCTGCCCAATTTATGAATGGACTGCAGCTTGCCTTATGGATTGGCAAAACCTACTACCTTCCTAAGTCCCTGTTTTCTTCCTGAATTCTGGCAACTCTCCAGAATAGTCTCATTGTTTTGTGTCCAAGATATGTACCAACTCCAAGGTCTTTGACATGTCCATGTACTGGATACCTGAAGGGAATGGCCAGTATCTCAGAAAACTCAGATATGAGTGTGACCAGAAAAATCTCAGTGGAGATACCATGCTTTGGGCCTTTTGCTTACCTATTGTTCTGTTGCCCTGAATGTCAGGAAGATGTTGGGCTCAGGCTACCCCTTTGTGAAGCCTGAAGAAAACAGTTTTCAAATGGAAATGAATGGGCATCACCTGTGGCTCTTGCTAAATTGCTTCGGAAAGGGATGTGTCTGAATCAGGCTCTCTACCCTGTGTGAGGCTGTGGCTTAGATTCTCAGCACCTGATGGATCTAAAGAAAGATCCCATGTGTGAAACCAAAACCAAATTCGCAAAAAATTTCAGTCATTGTGAATGAATTCTATTGCCTTTCTCTGTAGGTTCCTGAAATCAATCAAGTGAGAATAGCGATCCTTTTGGTCAAATGAGTTCTTCAAATCTCTGCAGAGGTGCTTGTCTTTTCTCATGACTCCAGTTCACATAAAGAATCTAAACCCCACAGTCAGAAGGCCTCAAATTGGAAAAGCGGAGCAGTATTAATGACAGGCCTATTTGATCACTCCTGGTTCACAGGAAGGGTGTCCTTCCCACCCTGACTTGAGCCAAATGAGGGGCAAGGGAGCTTATTTTGGACACTCTTTTGGAATGTGCCCCTCATGGAAAGCTCCAACCAGTGGTTATGATGAGCGTCTATAAGGAAGAAGATGGGGCCATGTGATAGTGTTTTGTTTTTAATTGTGTTCATTTGATTGGCGGTGTGAAGAGATGACTGGGTCAACCTGGGCTTGAACTCTGGTTTGATTCCCCTTAGAGACTGCGTTCTGGAATTGACCTCAGAGAAGTATTGCCATGAAAAGTGTTGGGATATTAGGAGGCCACGCATGAAAGTCACCCTTGGAAACTGAGATCTAGGCCCAGGGTGGTTTTCCAAAGAGTACTGGGAATCTCAGCCAGTATATCACATGATTTTATTCTGAAAGACTTGGCAGGGATAGTTTTGAGTCAAAACACACATGGACCTCACATTGGAGACCTCACTGCGCCTGGCTTCATGTGACCTTTTGGCCACTCTTTTGGAAGCCTTGCCTGTGAGAGTTCTCCAGAGCTTTCTTTGAAATGAACTTCCTCAACATTTAATGGTTCCTGAATGAATTGAAACCCACAGTGCCTCCAACTTCATCCTTGAAAAATGGCCAGATAAATACCATGAAATTTTTAACATTCCCATGACCAGGTGGCACTGGAGAACCTTTGGATGTCCTGTTGCTGATCTTGAGTGTACCAGACCCTGCCTTAATTCACTGGGTTTCATGAAAATGGTGTAGAACAGAGATGCCATTGAGTTATAGCCTGCAGAGTTGTTGGCCTAGAGAAATGGTGTGCAGTTTTGTGATAATACATCTGTGTTGTGACCATGTGGTTCTGCCATTGGCTTCCAAATTCATTGTGACTGCCATGGTGCAGCCAGGAGACCTGTATATGTAAAAGCATGTTTTTATATTGAAAGATTTCAGGGCCATGTTCAGAATCAAGTTGCTATGGACATGGGGGCAAGCAAGTTAGAGCCTGCAGAGTATTGGGCCTAGAGAAGTGGTCTGCAGTTGTGTGATAATACATCTGTGTTATGGCCATGTGGATTTCTCATTGGCTTCCAAATTTTTTGTGACTAACATGGTGCAGCCAGGAGACCCGAATATGTAAAAGCATGTTTTTATATGGAGAGGATTTAGGGCCATGTTCAGAATCATGTTGCTATGGACAAGGGGGCAAAGTATGTGGGAAAGAAGCCTGGTTGTTGCATTCTCCTGCAGACCCTGACCCACAACACGTGACAGAACTCCCTCCAGCACTGTGTCCCTGTTGAACTTCTTGTATTTTGTGAAGCAAATACCAAACTCCCAGTGCAACAGCAGGAAACACCACGAAAAGTGGAGGATGACCAAATGGCTCCACAGTCCACATGGGGAGACAATTAGACTCCAGTGGCCACTGTTTACCTACAAAGAGTGAATTCAGCACTGCTGCCTCATGTTCACTGGAAAATAAGAAACCATATCCTCCAGGTCACATAGATGCAGACCCAGATTTTATTGTCTCACTACAAAGGAAGCTAAAGCTCCTGAAAATAACGTATGTTTCAAGTGCCCAACCTCAGAGGCAGTTTCTCAAGATGTCTTTCCGCCAGCAGACCTCCATGTTAGAGGAGTGTTTACCATGTCCCTTACTTTTGGAAACTCCTCTACCACCTCCAAGGTTCTGAACTCTGAGCATTTTCCACTCAAGATATGTATTCACAGATTTTCTAACTCTTCTATTCTAATTGTGACTTACTTCAGGCGAAGGTAATGTCAAGGATTTGTTCTGGATGAGAGTGGGAAGATTTTTGTGTAGCATATATTTGCATACACATTTGATTCATTATTCTATTTTCCATTTGAAATACTGATCCCTGACACTAACTCATAACCTACTGGACTCTGACTACTACTCCTAATATGATGGAGAAAAATAACCCAAACAGAATAGAAATCCAAGCAGTTCAGAGGAGGCATGGTGTATAGTTGGACTTGCCTTTTGCATAAAAAAGGGTATGTGTTATAAATCTAGTCAATTTTCTGTTGAAATAGTTATCCATGTGTTTTTTAAAGTTAACAAATATGTGAATTCCTGTCTCCCTCTCTCTGTAGCCTACTCAGCACATGTATTTTTATATGCACATATAGAATCCTACCTGGTATCACACGTACATTCTTGTGAGGTGGCTGACTTGGCAGATACAAAATGTGAGAAGAGATTACTTCTCCTAAATGCTGTTGGAACTGAAAATTCAATGTATGGGTAAACTTCCTAGTTAAACAACATTATACATAAATCTATCTTCAGTAACATGAATATTTTTGAATCTGTGGATGATGTATATTTCATGGTGAATTTCAATTGGCATATATATTGCTATTTTTATAGTCTCAGTTTGTGTGAGTGTGTGTGTGTGTGTATATATATATATATATATATATATATATATATATATACTCTCCAGATTTTTCAAAATATGAAATGTATGAGTCTTATTATACACTCCCTGAATTCATTCATGTTCATGTATGTGTATTTATAATCAACTTTTCACAAGATTATTCTCAGAAATACTCATCTACCTGAAATACATATTTGTTTCCTAGTACTGAAAACTAACTTCAGTGAATGGTGCATACAAATTCTAATATTTCTACATTAACGGACGCAGTTTAACATCAATTCAAGTAGATTCCTATGGGACATGATGTGTATTTTAACGTTCATTTTTATTCAACACTGGTACATTACTATTTCTTCAATTTCTGCACATCATCGTATATATTTATCATCCACAAGTTAGCAAATATATAGGCGTTTGTTTCACTTTAAATCACTTTCTGCTTCAGAACACATGCATACCTCCAGGTTTCTGGACTGGTCTTTTCATGAGACTTCTTTCCAAACACATTATTTTCAATTTCCATAATCACTTTTGAAGCAAAACTCAAACACTCTTCATGAAAATCCATAACCCTAATATTTCATTCAGATGTATAATGGGTAGGATTAAATGTAGTATATCAATATAAGGTTTTCTGTATATTTTCAGATATCAATTCAATCCATTATTTAAAGTTGGAACCAGTAATATTATTAATTCACAGTATTGTCTATTCATGCATTATCTCTATATTCATAGACAAATGGTACACCTATTTCTACCCAAAATACTAATTCATATATCTTCAAAATATTGCTCCCATAAATGGTGCAAGAAAAACTCCTATTACCTGATCTACATATATTATTTATTATAGTAATATTCTGGACACACATAGGAATGTTCACACTTATGATTGTACCAATGTAAAGTCGGGCGAGCGTCGGAAAAGAGACCACGAAGAGACTGTCTCATGCAACAGCAAAGGGTTTATTGGGGGTCCAGCATGCTGGGGCTCAGAGCTCACTTGAATAGAGAAGAGAGCCCTAAGAACAGCTTAAGCAGAGCTTATGCAATTTACGTGGTGAGAGCAGGGAGGGAAATTTATTGATGGGTCAGGTCGAGTGAGTGGTTTGCATGCCAATGGGAGAGGGAGTACATTCAACAGTTTGGCAATTGGGGACAGCACATTCTGGGAACAAGATTAGCAAACAGTTTTCAAGATTTCATCAGTATTTTGTTAAGCATACAGAAAAACAAGAAGTTAAAAGTACATATTTTATTAACCTTTCATTCCCCACTTCTTATTCTGGTTAATTTTAATCATAAAAATGAGCATTGCGGGGTCTCACATTTTATGTCTTCTAGTGAGGTATATTGTTGTCTGATTACCATAAGTTTAACTTATCCAATTTAAGCTTGTAGAAAGGAAACTAGATGGTTGAGCAAACAGGGTCCTACAATTAGCAATGAAATGAGGATTATTAATGGACTGGCCAGGGCTGATAAAAGCGTAGTTAACCAGGGGGACTGTGTGAACAAAGACTCAAACCACCCTTTTTGTGCATCTCTCTCTTGTTGGTGCTCTTCTAGGCGTCTTCTTAATTTACTCATAGATTTTTTTACAACTCCAGTATGGTCGGCATAAAATCAACTTTTTCCCTCAATGCAGCACAAAAGCCCCCTTCTCTCACGAAGAGGAGGTCCAACCCTCGCATGTTCTGTAAAACAATTTCAGAGAGAGAGGTTAAAGATTCCTATAAAACTGTGATGGAGGTTTTTAATATCTTTAAATTTTGGTCTATTGCTGCTTCTCATCGGGTCATTTGTTGTGTCACATGGACTAGGACAGTGATTCCTGTGCCCACACCTGCAGCAGCTCCTTTTCCTAATAGGATGGCTAAAGTGAGGGATACAGGTTCCCAGAGGAACCGGGTTGTATGCCCCCGTATTTGATATTTAAATTAACCTGCCTCATGATAGAGCACTCTGGGAAACATCTGAACATTACATAATTAATCACATCTGTTGACCATTTTATGAAAACATAAACAATGTTTAAGTATATAGAATTATACTGTTGTAAGGACGGACAATTCAAGGCACCTAAGATAGCACCGAAGACAGCGAAACATACCTATTTGGTTGCAACGGATTTAGAGGGCATTGCTTCTGTTGTAATCAATTAGTCACCTGATCTCCAAATTTAGGTAGTTTCCGAATTTTGTACCCAACATGTAAGGGAAGGGGCTCAGAAGTTCACAGTCTGCATAAGTTCACAAAAAGAAGTTTTCGTTTCTATTGTTTTTTTCATCTGTTCTGGGCAAGTTAACATTTTAAGGACACCTGGAGTGGGAGAGCTTTTTTCTTCTCTTTTTTTTTTTCTCACTGCCAGCTGTAACAATGGAGCTCATTTGGTAACTTATTTATCTTAGAAATGTAACCATGTCTGTGAAGCCCCAGCTCAAGGTCAGAGGCCTTGTTCACATGTTTTGTGAAAAACTAGTAAGGGGGAGTCTAGCTTAGGAGTGCTGATTTTTCCAGCCAGTGGCCAAATAGAACAGGGAAACACGAAAAGGGGAAGTTTATCTACATTGAACTCTTTTATAGGGACTCTTTGGCTGAAAGTCCTAAAGTCAGCCATGGTGAAGACTGCTGGAGAAGGTCATTTAAGACTTTTCTGTGGGCCTGGTATAGACGGGGAAGAAAGGGAAGGCGGGTCTGAGAGCAGCACCTTGGGTCTGAGCATGAGGAAGGAGACATGTAAAAGAATAATGGGAAAGGGGTTTGGAATTTTCCAGGCAACAAAACTTGAGCAGTAGAACAGATAGAGCAGAGGGGAAGATGGGAGTTTGTATCCCAAAAAGCCTGTGAGGGACTTTAAATTCTTAGCAACCTGTTTTCAGTGATGACAGAGCAACTTTAAAGGCCATTTTCATTACATCTTGGATAGGGGTCTGAGGGCTCTCCTTAGCTGGTTTGAGCTTTGGGTTAGCTGGTAAGAGGACCTGGTGGGACCTGGTGCGGGCACTGACAGGAGAAGAGAGTAGTGAGTGGGTGGATGGGTACCTCAGTACCTGCTACCTCAGCAAGGGGGCAATAATCTGAGAACCGGCGGTTTGGGTTTTTGATCTAGTAATTGGAGGGAAGAAATCAGGTTGCTGAGGTGGGAGTGGCAGCAGAGAGTCTGGAGCAGAAAGCTGAGGGTGAGGATCTATTGGATAAGCATAGTTCAGGATGTGAGCGAAGGAGGGAAAATGCCTCCACTTAGGGGAATTTCCTTCCACCTTTGAGCACTTGCCGAAGTTAAAAAGGTCACGGAGAATTTTAGGATCTAGAGACCCCTCTGGGGGCCATCGGTATTGGTTGTGTAATTGGTAATATGGCCAATGCTGTGTATTGAATTTGATGAGGAGTTTGGGTTCCACCAGGCACCCCTGTATGCTCACATTCCCATGACTTACAGAAGAAGTCGGCATTTCCCCCACACAGCCATGTCTGTTTGTGGCTTTGATAGTCCGCTGGGCAAACATAGTAATCTAGGCTAGCCAACCTGCATCTGGCTCTCGTGTCCCTACATCCATAATGTTTGTTTCTATTACCTATGATACGGAAAGGATTTATTGGAATTTTAGTTGGATCCCCTTCATCAGGGATATCCCAATAGGAAAGACCTATAGCCAGCTGACAAATGTCTGGGTGGAGAGATGGCCACCATGTCCCTAAAGGGGCTGTATGCAAGATAGACCATACTTCTTGTACAGTAGGATTTGTGATCAGCCATTACTGCTGAACAGGCTGATGAGGGTTAGGACTACTCTTGGCCAAGGGGAGAGTCTGTAGCCTTATCCACATGGCGAATACGCACTTTGAAAGTGTTACCAGTCTTTTCCAGTTTCCAGTCAGATTTTGGACAGGGCGCAGGCCAGAGATGAGAGACATGGATCCATGAAGTGATTCCGTCTACATTTACCACTGTAGGTGTTATATGTAGCACCTTATATGGTCCTTTCCAGTGGGGTTCCAGGGATGACACCTGATGTCGTCTAATGTAGACGAAGTCTCCTACTTGGTATCGATATGGAGTCCCCTCGTCCCCAGGTTGGTCGGCAGTGGCCAGATGTTTCCACAGATATTGCTGATTTCTTTCAAGAGCTTTAAGTCTGTCAAGCAAGGGGGTGTGGAAGGGATCGTTAGGTCTTAGAGTTTGGGTTAGGTCCCTTACTGGAGGAGGGACCATAGAGAATTTCATAGGGGGTGAGGTTACACAAGGAAACAGAGGAGTATGAGTATTTCTTGCATGAAACAGTGCATAAAGCAGGAGAATAGATCGATCTTTTATGCCGATCTCTAAGCTTGATTTTGTTAATTCTCTTTAATGGTTCTATTATTTTTTTTTTTTACCTGTACTGAGCTCTGGGGTCTATAAGCACAATGTAATTTCCAATTAATCCCCAGGGTCCTGGCTAATCCCTGACTTATCAGGGCAATTAACGCCAGTCCATTATCAGACCCTATTGCCTTAGCCAGTCCGTATCTTAGAAAAATATCTTTCAGGATCTTCTTGACCACCATTTGTGCCATTTATTTTGTTGTTGTTGTTTTTTTTTTGTGTGTGTGTGTGGGGGGGGAAGGCTTCAATTAATTCATCCTGAAAATGTATCTACAAAGACTAGGAGATATTTAAGTCCATAACATCCTGGCTTAATTTCAGTAATGTCCACTTCCAAGAATCGTCCTGGTCTGGTTTCTTGTAGGTGCTTTCCTGCAGGAAAGTTGGAAGGGTAAGCATTAACCAATTGACAGACCCGGCAGGCTTTTGTTACCCGTTCAGTTATTTCTTTCGCTCTGAGTCGGTTAGTGGAAAACTCTGTTCTTGATCCTTCAGGAATGCCTGCAGTTTCTTTGAACCAAGGTGAGTGAGTTGATGTACATTTTTAACTTAGTTTAGGGCTTTCTGAAGATGCAAGCTGGGCTCAGTGAAGTTGAGGGTTTCAGTGTCAGTGTCCTTAGATGTTATCAAAAGCTTGCTGGTGCTCAGGGGTCCATTAGAATTGGGCATCTCTCTTTAACAGCGGGTATAAAGGAGCAGATAAGGACGCAAACCCAGGTATCCATAAGCTGCATAAGCCAGCAGTCCCAAGAAACTCTCTGAGTTGTCTGCTGTTAGATGGGGGTGGTATCTGCTCAATGGATTGTTTTCTGGTCTCAGTGAGCCATCGCATACTGCCCCTAAGGGAATAGTCCAGGAAGATTACTTCTTGCTGGCAAATTTGGGCTTTTTTGGCAGAAGCACTATACCAGAGTTGAGCAAGCTCGTATAATAATAATTGGGTTCCAGACTCACAGTTTTTCTTGGTGTTGGCTGCCAGTTGCAGGTCATCGACATATTGAAGCAGGGTGACGTCAGGGTGCATAGTTCTGAAGTTGTTGGGGTCTCTGTGGAGGGCTTCATCAAAGAGAGTGGGGGAGTTTTTGAACCCCTGTGGGAGTCTAGTCCATGTTAGTTGACCAGACGTCCCGGTTTCTGGGTCTACCCACTCGAAATCAAATAGCAACTGACTATCTTTATGCAGAGGCAAGCAAAAGAAAGCATCTTTTAAGTCCAGAACAGTATACCATTTCCGCTCATGGTTCAGAGTGCTAAGCAGATTGTACAGATTATGTACTGTGGGGTGAATGTCCTGCACTCTGTTGTAGATCTCTCTTTGGTCTTGAACGGTGCGATAGTCCCCGGTTCCTGGATTTTTATACTGGTAACAGGGCAGTGTTCCAGTTCAAATGACAGGGCCTTAGGACCCTTAAGGCCAGATATTTCTGAATATGGGGCCTTATCCCATCTTTAGCTTTTTTGCTCAGAGGATATTTTTTGACATTGATGGGGGGGCTGAAGTTTTTAACTCCACTGTTATTGGAGGATGTTTCACGGCTACGTGTAACCCAGCAGTTTTTTTCCTAGGCATCTGCGTAATCTGTTATCCATTTCCGGGGTAGCTTGCCTGTTTGATCAGTCTTGGGGGGTTTGACAAGTTGATGTTCATCTTCTACTGACATAGTAAAAGCCGTGACTATAGGAGTTTTTACTGAAAAATTTAGAAATTTCACTTGGGGGCCTTCAGGGTTAAAAGTTATTCTGGCCTGGAGCTTTTTGAGCAGATGTGTGCCCATCAATGGGGTCGGGCATTCTGGGATTACTAGGAACGAGTGATGGATTTTTTCTTTCCCCAGGTCCATGGTCCTCTTAGTTGTCTAAGCCCCATATTTACTCCCATTAGCCCCTTGAACTAGAGTCCTTTTTGTTTGATAGATGGCCCAATGGGGCCTTAAGGGCTGAGTATACTTACCCTGTATCCACTTCAAAGTTTAACCCCCCCAGCGAGTACTTTGTGTTCTTTTGGCCGGGCCAGCTACCTCCAAGGAAGGAGGGGCTGTGTGTGCCGTGGGGTAGTCACCTGGAGGGCGCTGGGCTGGCCTATATTCCTCCAATGGTGGAGAGTCTGAGTCAGCAGCAGGGGAATCACTTAGAGGGTGTTTGGGGTTGGAGGACAAGGGCAGGGCATAAGGAGGGGGAAGAGAGTCCAGTAGAGTCTTGAGACTCAGGGACAACAGAGGGTGGAGGAGGGGGAGCAGAGGGTTTGAGAGATAGAAAAGTGGGAGAACCAGTAGGAGCGGGGACAGGGACAAGGAAAGGCTTCAACCATGGAAGAGGAGATTTGCAGAGGTCCTGCAAACTAAAGATATATTGCTGTTGATCTGGATGGCTATGTGGACCTGGCTGAAAGACAATATCTCTGAGTTTTTGAATTAGTGTGAAGTAGAAAGATCCTTCTGGGGGCCATCCGACTCCAAAGGTGGGTCATTCTGAGACACATAGAGTCTTCCAGATCTGACGTTTTACTGAAAAAAAGAAGATTCTGAGCCTTTAAGCAGACTTTGGTCCAGTGATCAAGGTTCAGGGACAGAGGCATTGAAGTGTTCTGTCCCATATGAAAGATACACAAATAGTGAAAGCAATGACACACGACACAGACAAGACAAGACAATAAAGACAGGCAATGGACGTCCAATACTGAGAACAGGACTGAGTAGCCAGGAAAACCTGATGGGCTGACAATACCGAATCCAAAACAAAATATCACTGAGTTTAGGAGACTATTGTTACTCGGTTTCCCGAGTTCTCTGGGGCGTCCCCCAGAGACGTGGCCTGTGGCTCTGTGACACTTCTGTCAGCCACCGTCAGAGAGAGCTCATGCTCATCACCAATAGCCATTTTGCCCATCCCTAACCTGAAACCTGAAACAAGAAAGTGGCGCCTTACTTAACCTGAGATGAGCCTATTGGGGGTCTTTCGTCCAACGCTGCTGGAACTCGCTGGGGCCCTCAGATGTAATGGTCAGGCGACCATTGGAGGAAGAGACCACCAAGACACTGTCTCATGCAACAGCAAAGCACCCAAAATTCTGGGGCTCAGACCTCACTTGAATAGAGCAGAGAGCACTGAGAACAGCTTAAGCAGAGCTTATATACTTTTCTTGAAGAGGGCAGGGAGGGAAGTTTATTGATGGGTCAGGGCAAGTGGGCGGTTTGCATGTAAACGGGTGAGGGTGTACATTCTGCAGTTTGGCAGTTGGGGACAGCACATTCTGGGAACAAGATTAGCAAAAAGTTTTCAAGATTTCAAGAGTGTTTTCTTAAGCATACAGAAAAACAGGAAGAGACAAGTACCTATTTTATTTATTTTCAACAAAGCCTAAATGGAAAGTGAGCATGAATTACTAAAAACATTCATGTCCACGTTGCCTAATGCTCTCAAATGTCAATTCTATTGGTGACTACATATTTCTTTCTTCCTAAGGTTATATATTCAACCTCAACCCTGTTGAAAATGCCTAATCCTATGACTCACTTAATAATTTGCCTGATTTCCTAAGGTCTCTATTGATACCTCCTTTCCTACATATTTTCCCAAATTCATTATTGTAACTGACACTTAACATGGGCTGACATTAATATTCACTCTCTAACCGAAACCCTATTGGTAAAGAACTTTTTTCCAAATCTTATTCTCACCCTTCTTTCTAAACCTACTGACTATCTTCCTAATTCCACCGACTATCCCTTTTTGACTGGAGGTTCTCTTCGACATTCAATCATCCAAGGTACAACGTCCTATGCCATTGTGTATGGATTTATCTGAGACATTTGTGCAGAAAGTATAACATTGCTAAGTATCCCAATGAAGGTCTCAATGCCCTTCTGGGATGCAAATCTTACCTAGATTTCTGTTTCCATAATTTTAACTCACGTCTATATTCTTATAAATATCACAGATTCCCAATACCATTATTCATCCTGCAGAATGATTCCTAACCCAAATCGAAACTGTTATTAACCGTAACCACACAGTGATCTCTCAATCTAACTTTAGAGAAGAGCAGGGACAGAGTTGGCCTTAAAATATAGGGATGTAGGGGATCTTCCACTTGCTGAGAACCTCAAAGGTCCATGCAGAAATGATCCCTGAAGAAGATGTAGGCAGCTATGAAGGACCTGAGAGAGCAAAAGTCATCTTCCATTGCCAAAAAACCTGGTCAGGATGAAGGGATGTGGCTGAATCAGCCTCTCTCTTAATGTACAGGAGACGGACCAAACCAGGCCTTTGTGGAGCGCTGTTTCTTGGTGCCTTTGATTTATATATCATTCTAACTTGTGAAAATGTCACAGGAAGTAGGGGCAGCCTCCATCTCATGGAACCATTGGAAGCAACTGTTAGGACAATGTGTTTGCCAAGGCAGTGACCTCATTAAATTCCTGAAGGAAGTAACCTACCTCACTTCCTTGGTGATGGAACACTTTAAACTTGGGATCCAGGAAGCCAGGCACTGAGAGCCAATCCAAGTCCCAGTCCCAGTGGGCTCACTTGTTTGGTGTTACTAAGGACAGAATCAGTCTTTCTTGGTACCTACTGATGTGAGGATGGCCACATGCCAGGGACCTTTCCTGAGAAAGTAGGTAGTGGCTCTCCACATGCTCCTGACAACGTCACAGAGTTGGCCAAGGAGACCAGATCTGAGAATGGATAGGCCATATCAGGGGAACATAGTATGACCCACCAGTCAAAGGACACTCTGGATAGTTACAAACCTACTTGGGGGAAGGAGGTGCCTTTGTGGGTGTGGGTGTGAGTGTGTGGTTTTGTCTCATGTTCTGAGAATAGGTAGGAAAGGTGGTTTGTTTGGATTGGAATGGACTTTTTCTAGTAAATTGTTTGACAAGGCGAGTGTTTCTATGTCTGTTTCTCCCACTGTGTCCGTGGTTGTAGACATTAGAAAAGAAAATGCATCAATGGATGTTTCCTGTCTTGTAGAAAGCTTCCCAGCATTCATCCTGCCCAATTAACGCATGGACTGTGACTTGCCTTATGGATGGGCAACACCTACTATCTTACTACGTTTCTGTTTTCTTCCTGAATTCTGGCCACTCTCAAGAATTGGCTCATGGTTTTGTGTCCAAGATATGTACCACCTCCAAGCACTGTGACATGGCCATGTACATGATAACTGAAGGGAATGGGAGGATCTCAGAAAACTCAGATATCAATGTGACCAGTAAAGTCTCAGTGGAGAATCCTTGCTTTGGGCCATTTGCTTACCTATTGCTTCATTGCCCTGAATGTCAGGAAGGTCTTTGCCTCAGGCCACCCCTTTGTGAAGCCTTAAGAAAACAGTTTTCAAATGGAAATGAATGGGCATCACCTGTGGCTCTTTGCTTAATTGCTTTCAAAAGGGATGTGTCTGAATCAGCCTCGTGAACCTGTGTGAGGCTGCTGCTTAGATTCTTAACACCTGATGGATCTAAGGTAAGATTCCATGTGTGCTACAAATACAAAATGGTCAAAATTGCAGTCATTGTGTATGAAGTCTCTCGCCATCTTCTGTAAGGTTCCTGACCTCCATCCTGGCCTGCAAAGGCTAGACCATAGATGCTTGGGTTTTTTCATGACTCCCATTCATATAAAGAATTTATACCTGGCAGTCAGTAGGCCTCAAATTGGAGAAGTGGAGCAGTAATAAGGTCAGGCCTATTTGATCACTCCTGGTTCACAGGAAAGGTGTTTAGGCCACACTGACCTTAGGCAACATAGGGGCGAGGGAGCATATTTTGGACAGGGTCTTGGACTTCACCCCTTTTGGAAACGTCCAGCCAGAGGATTTGATGAGTGTCTACATGGAAGAAGACGAGGGCTATGTGAAAGTGTTTTGGTTTTAATTGTGGTCATTTGTGTGGCAGTTGGAAGACATAACTGTGTCCACCATGGCTTGAACTTTGGTGTGATTCCCCTTAGAGACTGCGTTCTGGACCTGACCTCAGAGAAGAATTGCCATGAATTGTGTTGGGATTTCAGGAGGCCACGCATGAGAGTCCCCATTGGAAACTGAGATATAGGCCCAGGTGGCTCTCCACAGAACACTGGGAATCTCAGCTACGATATCACATGATTTTATTCTGAAAGACTTGGCAACCATAGTTGAGATTCAAAACACACATGGACCTAGCATTGTAGACCTCAATGGGCCTGGCTTCATGTGACCTTTTGGCCACTCCATGGGAAGCCTTGCCTGTGAGAGTCCTCCAGAGCTTTCATTGAAATGAAATTCCTCACCATTTAATGGTTCCTGAAAGAATTGAAACTCACAGTGCATCCAACTTCATCCTTGAAAAATGGCTAGATAAATACCATGAAATTTTTGAAATTCTTATGACCAAGTGGCACTGAAGAACATTTGGATGTCCAGTTGCTGATCATGAGTGTACCAGAGAGTGCCTTGATTGACTGGGTTTCATGAAAATGGTGTAGAAGAAAGAATCCTGTATGTTGGCGCCTGCTGAGTAGTGACCCAGAGCTGTGGTGTGCAGTTGTGTCATAAAATATCTCTGGTGGGGCCATTTGGATCTGCCATTGACTTCCAAATGTCTTGTGGCAGACATGGTGCAGCCAGTAATCCCTATATGTCTGATCTCTTCGTATAAAGGCATCTTGTTATATTTAGAGGTTTCAGGGCCGTGTTCAGAATCAGGTTGCAATGGTTGAGGGGGCAAGCTATGTGGGATATAAGCCTCATTGGTGGATTCTCCTGGAGACCCTGACCCACCACACGTGTGAGAAATCCCTCCAGCACTGAGTCCCTGTTGATCTCCTTGTATTTCATGAAGCAAATACTAAACCCCCAGTGCAGCAGCAAGAAACACCATGAAATGTGGAAGATGCGCAAATGGCTTCACATACCACATGGGGAGACACTTAGCCTTCAGTGACAACAGTTTCCCTACAAAGAGAGAATTCTGCACTCCTGCCTCATGTTCATTGGAAAATAAGAAACCATGTCCTCCAGGTCACATAGATGCAGACCCAGCTCTGATGGTCTCACTACAAAGAAGCTAAAGCTCCTGACAACAACATATATTTCAAGTGCCCAAGGTCAGGGAGAGTTTCTCAATAAGTTTTAGGCCGGCAGAGCTCCATGTTTGTGGAGTGTTTACCTGTTTGACCAGGACAGGAGAAAAGACCACTGACTCCAATTAAAATCAAATTAAAGCAAGCTTATTATTTTTCCACTGGCTGAGCTGCCTATCCCTCTCAAAATGGCAGAAACAAGACAGCAACCCCACCTTTCCTACAGCCCAGCTTTATAGTCCAGTAAGTTACACAAAAGGGGGGTTACAGATAACAGAACTCGGAGAAGCATCACGCTATTGCTAGTTTACAATTTTTTTTTTGCTGGCCCCATCATCAGAATTTATGAGGACCATTAGAGACTCACGAGAGTCGTTGTCTGGCCAGAGAAGGCCAATATTTATGAGGTGTCACTAAATTTTCAGAGAGGGCTGCTATCTGGTCAGAGAGCCAGGCATGGGTGAGTTCAAGGCACGGACAGGCATTCCAATCAGATTCAGAATTTGCAGTAATTTATAGGAAAGCAAAATTATCTTTTCATGACTTTGTGGCAAGATGGCTCCCAATTTTAATAAATGATCAGGTTGGGTTTATCATTCCCCCCCCCATTTTTTTTTGCTTTTTAATATTTTTTAAATTAATTTTTATTGTAGGTTGTTCAAAACATTACATAGTTCTTGATATATCATATTTCACACTTTGATTCAAGTGGGATATGAGCTCCCATTTTTACCCCATATACACATTGCAAAATCACATCAGTTGCAGAACCATTGATTTACATATTGCCATTATGGTGTCTGTTGTATTCTGATGCCTTTCCTATCCTCTACTATCCCCCCTCCCCCCTCCCCTCCCCTCTTCTCTCTCTACCCCCTCTACTGTAGTTCATTTCTCCCCCTTAAATTTTTCTCCTTTCCCCTCACTTCCTCTTTTATGTAATTTTGTATACCCCTGAGGGTCTCCTTCCATTTACATGCAATTTCCCTTCTCTCTCCCTTTCCCTTTCACCTCTCATCCCTGTTTAATGTTAATCTTCTTCTCATGCTCTTCGTCCCTACTCTGTTCTTAGTTACTCTCCTTATATCAAAGAAGACATTTGGCATTTGTTTTTAAGGGATTGGCTAGCTTCACTTAGCATAATCTGCTCTAATGCCATCCATTTCCCTCCAAATTCTATGATTTTGTCATTTCTTAATGCAGAGTAATACTCCATTGTGTATAAATGCCACATTTTTTTTATCCATTCGTCTATTGAAGGGCATCTAGGTTGGTTCCACAGTCTTGCTATTGTGAATTGTGCTGCTATGAACATGGATGTAGCAGTGTCCCTATTGTGTGCTCTTTTTAGGTCTTTAGGGAATAGACCGAGTAGGGGAATAGCTCGATCAAATGGTGGTTCCATTCCGAGCTTTCCAAGAAATCTCCATACTGCTTTCCAAATTGGCCGCACCAATTTTCAGTCCCACCAGCAATGTACAAGAGTACCCTTTTCCCCACATCCTCCCCAGCACTTGTTGCTGTTTGACTTCCTAATGGCTGCCAATCTTACTGGAGTGAGATTTGCAACAAAATGAAACTGAATCCCTTACTCTCGCCATGCACAAAAGTTAACTCAAAGTGGATCAAGGAACTTGATATCAAATCAGAGACATGGCATTTGATAGAAGAAAAAGTTGGCTATGATCTACATACTGTGGGGTCGGGCTCCAAATTCCTCAATAGGACACCCATAGCACAACAGTTAATAACTAGAATCAACAAAAGGGACTTACTCAAACTAAAAAGTTTTTTCTCAGCAAAAGAAACAATAAGAGAGGTAAATAGGGAGCCTACGTCCTGGGAACAAATCTTTACTCCTCACACTTCAGACAGAGCGCTAATATTCAGAATATACAAAGAACTAAAAAAATTAGACAATGAGATAACGAATAACCCAATCAACAAATGGGCCAAGGACCTGAACAGAAATTTCTCAGAGGAGGACATACAATCAATCAACAAGTATATGAACAAATGCTCACCATCTCTAGCAGTCAGAGAAATGCAAATCATTCCCCCTTTTTTAATGTGTCCCTTCCAAATTTTTGATAGGGTAGGGAAAGAGCAATGAGGGAATTTTAATCCCTCAGGTAACAGTCTCCAAATTTTTAGAACTCACCCAAAATTGGATTCCTGGTTTTACCTGACTTAATTAATTACTTATATTGATATTCTATTTATTTTTGGCTCCATAGTTGTAAGACGAGAGGCGTCACTCATTTTGGCTTCTTCTGAGATGAGAGAGAGTGACGTGAGTGGGCACAGTATAAGGGACATGAGTTGCTTTTTAGAAGTCAGTTGAGGAACATGAGTTGCCTTTTAGAAATCAGTTCGTTTTGAAGTCTGGTTGGGGAAGAACAGGTTGTAAATTCATCTGGGGATGGGTTCTTCTGTGTGAGAAACAAGAACCATGAGTACTGAAAAAATGTTGCAGCAGCTGGAACATGTCACTGTATAGAAGTTCCCTCAGCAGGCTTTAATATTCCCAGTTATCAGGACTGTCAACTTAATATTTAACATTTAGTGTTACAGTTATCCCTCTCCATAAGATACAGTTTAATGATTTAATATCATCTGATCTTGCAAAATCATTTTACTAGTATGACCTCTGTGTGTAATAGAGAAACCTTTAATTCTGTTACTCAGGGCTGGATAATCGTACTAGCAAACACCAACCCTACCTGTAGGTTAGGAATATCTGTAGGCCCTAAACTAAAAATTTCTGCCTCTGGCAGCTCCTCTTGATAGTCTCTTTTTATAGTTATCAGGCATTCCTTTCTGGGAATCCTTCTTTGTAGCCTCCAGTCTTACTTATTTTGGGAGGCTAACATAATGTGTATAAAAAATTATTATTATTATTATTAATATTATTATTTAAAATGCCCAGGAATGGCTGTATTTTGGTTTTAACTGTCTTTCCTAAGTGTTTATCATGAAACAGTCAAACTGACTTTTGTTTCTATCTATTGTTAACAGTCAGCTGAGCTTTTATGGGAGTCATTCCTAGGGAAACTTGAGAGCAGCTTCTCAGTTCTGCTAGTGCCATTTGCGCTAGGTGGGTCCAGGTCTTGCTTGACCATGTGGCTACCCTTGGAAGCATCAGGGATGTCTCCCTTCTCTGATGACTCGCCTCTTCTTAGCAAATGCACTGATTGGCTTTCTGTTCTCCAGGGGTCTCATTAATCTCCCTAATTGGGAAGATATGAGGCCCAGAGTTGCAAAGGTCTTTGAGAAGTCCCTTGTTCCCTGGATTCAGACTTACTCAGAGGGCAAGAGCCAAATATTGGTTTTCTTGTCCCTTTTCATGTAACTTTAATATAAATCCTAATCTTAATCATCCATCAAATAAATTTTAACAGCCTTATATTAAGAGTACTGGGCTTTAATGTCTATAACTTTATAATTATTTATCTTTTTTATTAACTGGGATCTGTATTATTCTGTCTGTCTTGTAGGTGATGACTTATTATCTTAAATTAACCCATGTTGTGTTCTTAAAGCAACACTTCTGTAAAACACTAACAAGGAATCTTTAGATCACTTATAAGGAAATTACAAAATAAAATTTTTTAACAAGAGTAAAAATACTTAGTTCGTGTAATAGCTACCCTGAAGTTTTAAGCTGAGTTATACATTATATCCCCTGTTTGAGATCCTAGAAATCTTGACAGAAAAAAAAACAACTTTTGAACATAACTTTAAATGAAATAATATCTGACCTACTGCTTTCGTAGTCATTCTCACATATAGTAAGATGGGACACAGAGCCTTATCTCAGGTAAGGCAGGGCTCTTTATAAAACTTAAGTGTTTTACTTCTAAAGATGATCTTTGTTTTTTTAAATATCATTTTACAAAGATTACATATATTATTTGAGGTCACATGAACATTAGTTAACACCATATGATATCACATTTAAAACATGAATTTAAGAAAGGCTGAAAGTTTTTAACCTTTATATAGATTAGACTCTCATTAACATAAAAATACATTTAAATTGTTCCCCAATGTAAAAAGTAACATACAACTTTACATATCTTATTGACAAGAAGTAAATGAATGCCCAATATATTTTTTTACCATACAACTTCAGAACACCAGCTTGAAATAATGCTCTTTTAAAGTTTCTACCTTACAGATTCGTATACCTGAAAGATATGAGCACATTAATAGCATCACAATTACATTGAAGTTTCTACATTAACCAAGTTTAGCTTTTAAATAAATGGCAGTACAGTGCTCTAAAATAACAGTTCTTATTTAATCAGTTGTTTAATTTTTATGGTTGCTTGCTCTAGAAAAAATAAAACTTAATAAACACAATGTTATGGGTAAACTTATGTTTTAAGAAATTTTTGTCTCTTTAACACATGACTGATTATTACAATCTTATACAGACATTAGTACAAACTTATACAGACCTTAGTAAATCAATCAGATATCTAACAAAAGTACTCATGAATGAGTAATCCCATATCAAATTTACTTTACTTATTTATCAATATATTAGACAAATATATTGAACAGTGTAAACCATTTTTTTGTTGAAGGAAAAGTCTTAGAACCAAGGCATATTAGAACATTTGTAGACATTAATATTTTATTAGATTTTTGAACACCTAGAAAAACTTGTAAGCTTAAATTTAAAGACATTTATTTTTATCTCTTTATCCAATTTAAATTCAACTATTTAAATCACTTGAATTAAAGATCTTTGGATCCACTTTTTAAAATTTGTTTTTATGAGCGTTTTTGTTTTAATGAGTGCTCTTTATAAATGTTAATTTGTGTATCATATATATGATATACGGACAAATGAATATATAGACATACAACACATACCAAAATTGTGCACACATAATAATAGTAAAGGCCTTGTAGCTTTTCCAGGTGAAATATCCATTGCAATGTTTCAAAAACTACACAGTTAGTCAAAGATAGAACTGGTCAGAAAAACATCATCCTAGGTTTTTAGGATCAAAATCATGAGCTCAAAAAAAAATAAAGAATCTAAGGAAAAAATAAGAGTCCTAGAAAAATTGACTGGCCATTAATTAGTAAATACCATACAATTTAATTTTTTTTAGGCTTCAGATCACTCTCCTACTGAGCTTGCAGGCCTCTTTCATTTGCCATTCAACATAAGTCCTGGCTGAGGTCTGGAAGGAGCAGGAAAAAGCTGCTATTCTGAGCAGACACCTCAGGCCTAAGGCATTTCAACCATAATTTTCAGGTTCAGATGTTGAAAATTATAATACAATTTTAAGACAAAATTCACAAAATTTTATGATACAAGTTTAAGACACAGTTTACAAAATTTTACATCTTTATATCTTGTTTTGTCAACAGATACCATACTATGATTTACTATCCTTGTCCAAATTAATGCACTGGTAGACACAGTGACATTTTCCCAGGCTACCCAATTAAAAATTGGTGAAAAAAAAGCCTGAATGATTGGGAAGTTACTTGCCAACTTGGAAGTAGAGTTCTCTAGTTTTCCATCCTAAGTATTTAAGTTCTCTGGCATGAATTATCTGAAATCATAAACTAAACAATTTCCTAAACCCGACTTTTAACTGCAAGATTGTGCAATGCTTCAAAAACCCATTCAGATGCCAGATTGTTACAATAAAACATCATCATTTAGATACACATTCAGCTAAGATCATTCCCAAGAAATGATTTATAATATCAACACATTATTGCACATGTCTTAAAGGGCCAGAAACAAAGACACAAGACAGACTGAAAGGAGCTCCAGACTATGGCTTACAGACAGAAGCCTTTAAACCAGAGCAGATAAGAGAAAAATCTCCTACACCAGTGGCACCATAGATTTTCCCACAAGGGAACCAGATGTTTTCACAGAGGGACAACCTGAAATGTAAAATCAAGGGTCTCCATGGTGACTTTACTGTATTTAGTGTCCCCTTTTTCTTTTTCTCTTTTTTAAGAAAGCAGAGATGGCAAAATCCTTACAGTGCAGGGAAGGAAGTAGGTAATTCTCTGAAGCAACAGGGCTTGGGCAGCTGCTGGAAGTCCCTCAGTCCCTCCTTTCACTTACAGGATTAGCTCCTCTTGTTCGGTTCCACCCCAAGCACGCTCCGTCTCCTAACATTTCAGTAGTCAGCTCTCAAAGAGTTCCGGGGTGTGGGGGGTACCAAAAATTGTAACTTAAAGTTTGGTTCCTGATTTTGAAGCCAATTAATACCAATTTAATAATGAGGACAGGGTTTGAGAAAAAGAAAAAGGGAGATTTACTGCTTTGCTAACAAAGGAGAAAAACAGGGGTCTCTGCCCAATGGTTGTGATTCTATCGATCTGAAGGGACAAGGGGTTTTAAGGAGTTTCACGTGTTAACCTGGGAGATACTCAGTTCTTAGGTCCCCAGCAGGCATTGCCCTCTGCAGTGGGTGTGCTCCAGGCAGCCAGCTAGGGGTTTCTCTCATCCTGCTTAACAAAGGGTATTAAAGTTCATCACAGTTCTTTAAAACACAGTCCAAATGGGTGTCAGTTTACTTGCTTTATTACCCATTTTCAGTTAAGTTTTACCACAGAAATCACACAACAAAACACACTAAAACAAACCAAAAAAAAAAAAAAAACATATGAAACACAGAACAAAACACACAAAAAAAACAGAAAACCAGCACAGAAACAGAAAAACAGAGGAACTATGCAACGTCTTGCTAAAGCTCTGGGATAGGAGCTCCTGCGTGCCCATTGGCACCTCTCTATGCTTTCAGAGGAATTCCCTACAGAACATAACAGAGGACAGAATGATTCTCGTTACTGTACCAGACAGGAGTATATGTGTGTCTCCCCAGGACACCACTCTGTCATCAGAAGAGATCTCCCTTAACCGGATATCAGATGTTATATAGGCGCCAGTTACCTATGGAGGCCTCCTCCACCATGTGCTTGCTAATAGTTTTAGGGCGGTGGTTCACTGCAGTGCTCCCTGGACCAAAATCTCACACCAAGGCCTTGGAAATTGCCTCTTCATGCCGGAGCCCTGGAGGGAAGGCCAGCTTCAGAATTTCCAGTAGTCTGGTCTTGTGATCTATTGGGGCAGGGTCATCTCGATGGGAAACTACAAAATATTACACCAGGATGCAAGAAAAGACCACTGACTCCAATTAAAATCAAATTAAGGCAAGCTTACTATTTCAAAGTGGATCCAAAGATCTTTAATTCACGTGATTTAAATGGTTCGATTTAAATTGGATAAACAGATAAATATAAATGTCTTTAAATTTAAACTTACAAATTTTTCTAGGTGTTTAAAAATCTAATAAAATATTAATGTCTACAAAAGGTCTAATATACCTTTGTTCTAGGACTTTTTCTTCAACAACAACAAAAAAAATGGTTTAAACAGTCTCCTACTCTAAGACATTTTCTACCATCAATGAACCCTTCAGGGGGAAACCATGGACATAATTCTCCTATGTATGAAAAGAATAATTTTAAGTCCTTTTTCTTAACATGTGCCCCCTATGCCTTGAGGGCCTCCTTGAGGCCTGACAAAAACAAATCATGTGACGAAACTGCTTGTCCCATGGTGGGTCACTCACCATGTGTCATCCCCACTCTCCTCCTGGATCTGTCTTTCGGTGGTGTCTGCTGAGGCAATCGCAAGCTCCGCTTTTTTAAGTCTTCCCTGAGGACAGGTTTCCCCCTCAGTCAAAGGCTCGAGCCCCTATTGATCCTCAGGCAGAGGATCAAAAGGCATCTGTCATGATGGCCTTCATTGGGCAAGCTGCCCTGGATATTAAAAGAAAGTTACAACTCTTAGAGGGATCACAAGATATGACTTTGGGAGATTTAGTCAGAGAAGCCGAGAAAGTATACTATATGAGAGAAACAAAGAGAAAGAAAGGGAGCAAAGGGAAGATGAGAGATGCAAAAGACAGACTAAGGCATTGACTAAGGTCCTGGTCACAACAATAAATAGGCCAGAAATTAACAAACAGGAAGACAGGAACGGAAACCTGGGCGCACGCCAGAGGCCACAATGGAGTTTAACTCAGCATTAAAAAATGACAAAATCATAGAATTTGCAGGGAAATGAATGGCATTAGAGCAGATTATGCTAAGTGAAGGAAGCCAATCCCTAAAAATCAAATGCCAAATGTCTTCTTTGATATAAGGAGAGTAACTAAGAACAGAGTAGGGATAAAGAGCATGAGAAGAAGATTAACATTAAACTGGGATGAGAGGTAGGAGGGAAAGGGAGAGAGAAGGGAAATTACATGGAAATGGAAGAAAACCCTCAGGGTTATACAAAATTACGGACAAGAGGAAGTGAGGGGAAAGGGAAAAATACAAGGGGGAAAATAAATTACAGTATAGGGGGTAGAGAGAGAAGATGGGAGGGGAGGGGAGGGGAGGGGGGATAGTAGAGGATAGGAAAGGCAGCAA
Source organism: Callospermophilus lateralis (assembly GCF_048772815.1). Taxonomy (NCBI): domain Eukaryota; kingdom Metazoa; phylum Chordata; class Mammalia; order Rodentia; family Sciuridae; genus Callospermophilus; species Callospermophilus lateralis. The sequence goes on from NW_027512559.1 coordinate 201,286, forward strand.
AATACAACAGACACTAGTATGGCAATATGTAAATCAATGGATGCGTAACTGATATGATTTTGCAAACTATATACTGGATAAAAATGGGAGTTCATAACTCACTTGAATCAAAGTGTGAAATATGATATATCAAGAACTATATAATGTTTTGAACAACAAACAACAAAAGTTAAAAAAACACATGGAGAACTATTTCAACAAAAAATTGACTAGATTTATAACTCCAATTCTACATAATGCAAAAGGCAAGTCCAATTATACACCATGCCTCCTCTGAAATGCTTGTATGTCTATTCATTTTGGGTTATTTTTCTCCATTATATTAGGATTAGGAGTCAGAATATAGAGTCTAGTAGGGTATGGGTTAGTGGGAGTGATTCAGTATTTCGAATGAAAATTAGGAAAATCAATCCAATGTTTATGCAAATATGTGCTAAAATAATCATCCCACTCTCATCAAGAACAATGCCTTGACATTACCTTCGCCCCAAGTTAGACACAATTAGAGGAGAAGAGTTAGAAAATCTATAAATACTTATCTGGAATGGAATATGCTCAGGAGTTCACAACTTTGGGGGTGGTAGAAGAGTTTCCAAAAGTAAGGGACAGGGTAAACACTTCACAAACATGGTGCTCTGCTGACCGGAAGACTTATGAGAAACTGCCTCTGAGTTTGGGCACTGGATATATATGTTGTAGTCAGGAGCTTTAGCTTCCTTTGCAGTGAGACCATCAAAGCTGGGTCTGCATCTATGTAACCTGGAGCACATGTTTTCTTATTCTTTAATGAACATGAGGCAGTAGTGCAGAATTCTCTCTTTGTATGTAAACTGTGGCCAATGGGGGCTAAGTGTCTTCCTGTGTGGACTCTGAAGCCATGTGGTCATCCTCCATTTTTCATGGTCTTTCTAGCTGCTGCAATGGGAGTTTGGTGTTTGCTTCACGAAATACAAGTAGTTCAACTGGGACACAGTGCTGGAGGGAGTTCTGTCATGTGTGGTGGGTCAGGGTCTGCCAGGAGAATGCACCAACCAGTCTTATATCCAACATAGACTTCCCCCTTGTCCCTAGCAACTTGATTCTGAACATTGCCCTGAAACCTCTCCATATAACAAGATGCCTTTACATGCAAGGGTCTGCTGGCTGCACCATGTCAGTCAAAAGCCATTTGGAAGCCAATGGCCAATCCACATGACACCAACACAGATGTTTAATCACACACCTGCCCACCACTGTTCTAGGCCCACTACTCAGCAAATTCCAACTTACTGGCATCTCTGTTCTACACCATTTTCATGAAACCCAGTGATTCAAGGCACTGTCTGGTACACTCATGATCAGCAACAGGACATCCAAAGGTTCTCCAGTGCCACCTGGTCATGGGAATTTCAAAAATTTCATGGTATTTATCTAGCCATTTTTCAAGTATCAAGTTGGATGCACTGGTTTTTCAATTCATTCAGGAACCATTAAATGGTGAGGATGAAAGCTCTGGAGAACTCTAAAAGGCAACGCTTCCCAACGAGTGGCCAAAATGTCACATGAAGCCTGACCCATTGATGTCTACTCAATGTGAGTTCAATATGTGTTTTGACTCTTTACTATGGTTGCCAAGTCTTTCAGAATAAAATCGTCTTATATCCTGGTGGAGATTCCCAGTGCACTGTGGAAAGACACCCTGAGACTAGATCTCAGTTTCCAAGGGCGACTCTCATGTGTGGCCTCCTAAAATCCCACCAAAATTAATGGCAATACTTCCCTGAAGTCAGTTCCAGAACTCAGTCTCTAAGGGGAATCACACCAGAGTTCAGGTCCGGGTGTACCCAGTCATCTCTTCCAACCAGCACACAAATGACCACAATTAAAACCAAAACACTGCCACATGGCCCTCATCATCTTCCATATAGACACTCATCGTAACCTCTGAATGGAATTTTCCATGAGGGGCGAAGCCCAAGACAGTTTCCAAAATAAACTCCCTTGCCCCTCATTTGCCTAAAGTCAGGGTGACCTAGACACCCTTCCTGTGAACCAGGAGTGATCAAATAGGCCTGCCGTTAATACTGTTCTGATTCTCCAATTTAATCCTACTGATTGTCGGGTATAAATCCTTTATGTGAGTTGGAGGCAATAGAACACCCAAGCACACATGGGATCTTTCTTAAGATCTATCACCTTCTGAGAATCAAAGCCCCAACCTCACACAGGGCCAAGAGGCTGATTCAGACACATCTCTTTCCAAAGCAATTAAGCAAAGATCCACAGGTGATGCCCATTCATTTCCATTTGAAAAATGTTTTCTTCAGGCTTCAGAAAGGGGTGGCCTGAGGCAAATACCTTCCTGACATTCAGGGCAACATAACCATAGGTAAGCAAATGGGCCAAAGCAAGGTTTTTAAACTGAGACTTTACTGGTTACACTGATATCTGAGTTTTCTGAGATGTTCCCATTCCCTTCAGCTATCCATTACATGGCCATGTAACAGATTTTGGAGGTGGTACATATCTTGGCCACAAAACCATGAGCCTATTCTGGAGAGAGGCCAGAAATCAAGATGTGTAGAGGACCTTAGGAAGATAGTAGGTGTTGCCCATCCATAAGGCAAGCCACAGTCCATTTATAAAGTGGGCAGGAGGAATGCTGGGAAGCTTCCAACTAGACAGGAAACCTCCATTGATGCATTCTCTTTTCTAAAGACTACAACCACGAACACAGTGGATACACAGACATAGAAACACTCGCCTTGCCAAACGGCTTCCTAGAAACAGTCAACTCCTAACCATACAAACCACCATTCCTACCTATTTTCAGAACATGAGACAAAACCACAAACTCACATCCACATCCACAAAAGCACCTCCTTCCCCCAAGTAGGTCTGTGACTATCTGGAGTGTCCTCTGACTGGTGGGCCATACTATGTTGCCCCAAAATGGCCTGGCCTGTCTCAGATCTGTTCTTCTTGGCCCACTCTACGAAGTTGTCAGCAGGCAGCATTGAGCCAATACCTGCTATCTAGGGAAAGGCCCCTTTTCTGAGCTCTACTGGCATTTGTCCATCCTCATATCATTAGGTACCAAGAAAGACTGACTCTGTCCTTGGTAAATCCAAACAAGTTCGACCACTGGGACTGGGACTGGGACTGGCTCTGGGTGCCTGGCTTCTTGGATCCCAATTTCAGAGAGTTACATCACCAACGAAGTTAGGTAGGTCACCTCCTTCAGGAACTGAATGAGATCACTGCCTTGGCAACCACTTTGTCCTAACAGTTGCTTTCATGGGTCTCATGAGATGGAGGCTGCCCCTACTTCCTGTGACACTTTGACAAGTTTGAATGGTATATCAACAATGGCCACCCGGGAACACCTCTCCACGCAGGTCTGGTTTGGTCCATCTTCTCTACATTAAGAAAAGAGAGGCTGATTCATACACATCCCTTCGTTATCACAGGGTGTTTGCCATGGAAGATGGCTTTTGCTCTCTCAGGTCCTTCATAGCTGCCTACATCTTCTCTAGGGATCATTTCTGCATAGAAATTTGAGGTTCTCAGCAGGTGTAAGATCCCCTACATTCCTGTATTGTAAGATGAACTCTGTCCCTGCTCTTTTGTAATGTTAGATTGAGGCAAGAGTGTATGGTTAGGGATAATAACAGGATCGATTTGGTTTAGGAATCATTCTGTGGGATGAATAATGGTATTGGGAACCTGCAATATTTATAGGAATACAGAGGTGAAATATAAGTATGTAAACAGAAATCTAGGTGAGATTTGAAGCTCAGAAGTGCATTGGGCAATTGATTGCGATACATAGCTTTAAATTATGTTCTGCACACATGTCTCAGATAAGTCGATATACAATGCCATAGGACTTGTACCTTGGATGATTGAATGTAGAGGAGAACATCCACTCAAACAGGGATAATCAATAGGATCAGGAAGATAGTCAGTAGATTTTGGAACAAGGGTGAATTTAGTATTTGTACCAAAAGTACTTTAGCAATTGGGTTTTGGTTAGAGAGTGAATATCAATGTCAGCACATGTGAAGGGTCAGTCACAATGATGAACTGGGGAAAATATGTAGGAAAGCCGATATCAATAGAGACATTAGGAAAACAGGCAAAGTACAGGGTGAGTGATAGTATTAGACATTTTCAACAGTTTTGAGGTTGAATATATTAGGAAGAAACAAATATGTAGTCACCGATAGGATTGACATTTGAGAGCGTTATGCAAGCTGGACATGGATGTTTTTAGTAATCCATGTTCAGTGTCCATTTAGGCTTTGGTACAATCACACGTGTGAATTTTGCATTTTGCGTCCAGAATATTACTGTGATAACATGCATATTTAGATTAGGTGACATGAGTATTTCTTCCTCTATTACTGGGAGCAATATTTTGAAAACGTATAAATTAGTATTGGGGGTACAAAGAGGTGTACCCTGTTTCTATGAATATAGATAATGCATGAATAGACCATACTGTGAATAAATAATATAACTGGTTCCACTTTAAATCATGGATTGAATTGATATCAGAAAATATATAAGAAATCTTATATTGATATACAATCATTCATTCCAAACAGTTATACATCTAATTGTGAAATGATAGTTATGGTTTATCATGAAGTGTGTGTGAGTTTTGCTTAAACAATTATAAAGAAAATCGGAAATAATATGTTTGGAAAGAAGTCTCACGAATAGACCAGTTAAGAAACCTGGAGTAATGCATGTGTTCTGAAGCAGGAAGTGATTGAAAGTGAAACAAATGCCTATAAATTTGCCAACTTGTGCAAGAAATATATACCCTCTGATGTGCATAAACTGAAGAAATAGTAATGTACCAGTGTTGAATAAAAATGAACATCAAAATACAAATCACGTCCCATAAGAGTCTACTTGCATTGCTGTTAAACTGGGGCAGTTACTGTAGAAATATTAGGATAATGCCGCAGTCTTGCTGGGCACAATCAGGAGCCACTTGTCAAAAGAAACTAACTTTATTTTTAAAACCACACACGCCAAACAAAACAGCCTCTCAGGAAAAACCCTCAGAGCCCCAACTGCCACCACTGGCTTCCCAAAAGCCTCTTCCTCCCACACAAGCCTCTCTCCACCTCCCACAATCCTCCTGCTCTTGAGGCCGATTGGCTAGGTCATGTGGGCAAAGCCAATTAAGTCCCCTAATGAGCAACTCCGTGGTCTGAAAGGGCAGGGAAACAGCCCAATGAGCATCACCGCAGAGGAGCCAATCAGCTAGATGTTGCTGTGAGCCAATCATCAGCCAGCAGCTGGAAGTTTGCTGGCTTCTGGAATTTTGCTGGGGCCCCTTCGGATGTGGCTCTCAACATCTCCCCCTCTCTGTTTAAACAACACACATGTGGCTTAGGGACAGTGCCTGCCTTAGGTTGTCTAATAGTACATATGGTCCTTACCCGTTAAGTTGGTACCATTGCAATTGGATCTTACCCATCACTGACTACCGGTCCAGTTTACAGCAACACCTGTGGAGAGGTCTTTGTATCACCGGGGGGTGGTGAGGTTCTTTGCCTCACCTCTAATGGCCCCCAAACATTAGCTGGACGATAATGACACACAGAAGAGAGGAAGATACACCAAGCCAATTGACAGCTCCTTTTGGAAAAATTGTACCACCGATGACATCATCAGCAAATATACCCGAACACTACCACAAGTCGCTGCACAAACAGGTAGTTTACAATGCATACAGAAGAGTTCTCAATTTGTCTAGGCAAGTTCTGCAAGCATTTCAGTGATGGCTATTGCAGAAGCTGTAGATTGGTTTTATCTTTGATTTCACCAGCACTGGGATGAAGATAGGAATTCTGGCAATAATGGCTAAAGAAAAATTATGTAACATTCCAGAAGGCACTGAAAGAAAACAATTTTCTTAACTATTTACATTGTCTTGAAGATAATTATTAAATATAATGAAAAGGAAAGGTGAAAGAAAGGAAACAGATCTGTTAACCTCCTTTTTTTCAAATTTTAAAACAAACCTCAACAGCTCTTTACCCAATTTAAATTAAACCATTTAAATAATGTGAATAAAAAAATATTTGGATCCATTTTTTTTTATGAGCGCTCATCATATATCATATATGGACATACGAACATTCAAACATATAACACAAAACACAAGTGTGCACACATAATATAATACATACAACACATAACCTAATAGTAAAGGCCTTATAACTTTTTACACGTGAAATCTCCATTGCAATGTTCAAAAACTCTTTTGTCAAAAAATAGAACTGATCAGCAAAACATTAAACTAGGTCTGTATGAGCTCAAAAAACAAAATAGAATGTGGGAAAGGGCAATAATAAAATAGATAATGAAAAAAGCATCCTGGTTCTATCTCAGATGTAAGGATAGTCAAACTGGAATTTTGGATATCAGCTGATAAGGCCTTGAGTCAAATCATCTTCTTTTTGGATGTGCCCTGATATGTCTTATAAAGAATAGATCTTTTCTGTCCCAGATTAGACTTTTTATATTGGAAAGTAAAGAGAAAACAGTAGAGAAAGGAGAAATCTTACCAGCAACTTTAAGGGATACTATAGCATTAACTATATACTGACTATCGGAAAATAAATTAAATACAGAATATTTAAATATCTCAAAAGCTTGTAATACTGCATTAAGCTCTACCTTTTGAGCTGATTGTTTGGGTACTAAAAATTTATAAGTTTTATCAGGTATAACTATTGCTGCTGTACCATTATTTGATACATCAGTGAATATATTTGAAGCATTCATGATAAGTGTTTTTCTTCTCAATTTTGGAAAAATTACAGGATGCGATGACCAAAAAGAAAATAAAGGGTTAGATGGTAAGTGGTTATCAAATGAAACATTAGATTGGACCATGATTATTGCCCAAGTATTTAACTCATTAGCTAACTCATCAATTTGATTCAGAGTATATGGAGTAAAAATTTTATTGGAAGAAATTCCAAACACTCCCTTTGCTGCTTTAATTCCTTTGAGTATTAATTATCCTAAAGCCTCAGGATACCTAGTAAGAATAGTGTAAGGAGAATAAGATAAATGTATCCATAATAATGGACCTTCTTGCCAAAATACTCCTGTAGGAATATTTTTTTTTGGTAGTACAATAAATAATAAAGGCAAACTTATATCAATTCTATCCAAATGCATATTTTCCATATATGTTTCATTGATTTTTATTGCCTTTCTTGCTTCAGGTGTTAACATGCAGGGTGAATTTTTATCTGATAGACCTTTTAGGATATCAAATAAAGGTCCCAACTCTCCTGTTGGTATACCTAGATAAGGCCTTATCCAATTAATGTCTCCTAATAACTTTTGAAAGTCGTTATGTGATTTGAGTTGATCTACTCGTATTTGAATTTTTGGTGGACTGACCATGGTTGAGGATAACAGAACTCCTAAATAATTAATTGGAAAATTTAATTGTACTTTATCTATTGCTATCTCTACATTATAATTTTTAATAAGTTTGTAAGTGTGGCTTAACTTTCTAGCAATGTGTTTTAACTTTGTGTGCTAATAATACATCATCCATATAGTGAAATATTTGTGTTCAGAATTTTGATTTCTAAGTGGCTGGATTACTTTGTTAACATAAATATGACACATAGTTGGGCTGTTAGCCATCCCTTTAGGGAGTACTTTTCATTCATATCTCTGATCAGGACCTTCATGATTCAGTGCAGGGATAGTAAAAGCAAAACCTGGACTATCCTTAGGATGAATTATAATTGAAAAAAAAAACAATATTTAATATCTATAACTAAAACATACCAGGTTATTGGCAAAGCAGACAATTGAGGAATCCCTGATTGAGCAGGTCCCATAATAACCATCTCATTATTAATGGCTCTAAAATCTTGCAATAGTCTCCATTTACCAGATTTCTTTTTGATGACATAAATGGGAGTATTTTGGGGATATACAGTCGGTTGTATATGTCCTTCTGCTAATTGTTGTTTTACCAGGTCATGGACTGCTTGTATCTTTTCTTCAGTCAGGGGCCACTGAGGAACCCATACTGTCTTTCTGATTTTCAGGTAATTTTTATTGTCTCAGTGGCCCTTTCTGAAAATCCAACCCATGTCTCTCTGTTCCTTGATCTATTTGTATTGGTGCTGCTATGACTTATTCTTGTTTTTCTAATCTTTTTTCTTTCCTAAAACCTTGTCTAGTCATAATAGTGGCTGCATTTTGGTTGATGTTATTTGTTAATGTCAAACCTAATTGATCTAGGACATCTCGTCCCCATAAATTTATGGGAAGATGATCCAATTCATATGGCTGTATAGTTCCTTCACATCCTTTAGGATCATTCCTATCTAATACCATTTTACTTCTATGGGGATTAGTCGCCACTTATAGGCCTCGAAGCGTTTGAGTGGCTTGTTGTAATGGCCAATGTTTTTGCCATTCTTGACGAGAGATGATGCTAATGTCTGCACCTGTATCCAGTAGCCCATTCAATTCATGCCCTTGAATATTTAGTTTTAGCATGGGGCGAGAATCTAAATTTAAAGAAAGCATAGCCAAATCTACACCTGTGGAGCCTAATCCCTTGGAACATCTTTCTACAGTACGACTGGAAAATTTATCATATAGGCTGGGTATTATTAGTAACTGTGCTATTCTATCTCCTTGTGAAATTACTGATATGTCCTTTGGAGAACTGGCTATAATTTTTATTTCACCTTCATAATCGGGATCAATCACCCCAGGACTTATCATAAGTTCTTTTAGAGTAGAAGAGCTGCATCCCAATAATAAGCCCATGGTTTTTTTGGGAAGAGGTCCTTTTACCCCTGTGGGAATGATTTGAACTCCCATCTCTGGAGTTAGTTCTGATCTGGCAGAGGCACAGATGTCCAACACTGTGCTCCCTCTGGTTTGTCTGATGAGGGATCTGATGGACAATGTGTCCTGGGCACTACCCTGTTGGGGTTGCTGGGTTCCTCCAGTGCTCTGTTTATTTGTGGTTTGGGGCCCCGGAGCATTGAAACCCCCTGTCCATTTATTTGGCAATTGAGCCCAATGCCTTTCTCCATGATATCGTGGATAAACACCTGGTCCTTGTTCATTTTTTGATAATTGAGTACCCTCTATGGTGGTTTGAGAACAGCACTCATTAGCCCAATGTCTCCCTCTATGGCATTGTGGCCAAATACCTGGTATTCTACTCCTTTGATAACTAATATTGTTAAACCCTCCTTCTATGGGCCAATTCCTTTTAAAATGTCCTGTTTCTTCACATTGGTAGCATGTTCTTGGTCTGGCATCTAAAGCCTGTTTTACTGTAGCTGCCACAATTTGCCCTTGTTCATTAATGTATCTGGCAACTAAAGCCTGTTTTACTGCAGCTGCCATGACTTGCTCTTGTTCATTAATGTCTCTACATAATTAAATCAATGTGTTTAAATCTTCATTTTTCCATGGTCTAATGATATCTCTGCAACAACGATTCGCTTGCTCATAAGCCAGTTGTTTTAGTAATGGCATTGCTTGTTCTGTATTCCCAAAAACTCTGTTAGCTCTTTGAATAAGCCTATCTACACATTCAGCATAAGGTTCATTAGCTCCTTGTATTACCTTAGATAATTGACCTTGTAAACCTCCATGTTCTTGTAAAGTCTTCCATGCCTTAATTGCATCTACACCAATTTCTGCACATACACCATGATCATATGCAATTTGCTGCGGCTGATCTTCATAAGGTCCCTTTCCTAACAACATATCTAGATTTCTCTGAGGATAACCAGCTCCTGCATTTCGCCTAGCTGTCTCCTTTCAACATTCCTCATTGGCAACCTTCCATAACATGCATTGTCCTCCATTTAGCACAACATTACACATATTAGCCCAATCCACTGGCTTCATGTTCAAGTTGTTAATGGATTCGACCATGATTACATTGAAGGGTGCTTGAGGACGATAGGTTGTTACAGCCTCTTTTAGCTGCTTCACTGTTTTGAAATTTAAAGCATGGTAAACACGCTGCCCTCCTCCCTCAAATACAGGGCATGTTAATATTTGAGATCTTGTCTCAGGATCCTAACTATCAACTGCGGGAGTTGGGGGCCTCCCAGCATAAGAAAGTGGCCTTGTTAGTTGGACACTTATGTCATCTGGTGATAGAAAGGTGTTAGTAGCAGTCTCCTGTTGTAAATTTCCCCTGATGTTTTTTACTGTTTTACACTTTCTTTCTCTGTCTAACTAGCTTTAGAGGCCTTCTCTTTTACTTGAATTTTTTCCTCTGTCTGACTAGTTCGAGAGACGTTCTCTTTTACTTGAATAGTTTCCTCTATCTGACTAGCTCGAGAGACCTTCTCTTTTACTTGAATTTTTTCTTCTGTCTGACTAACTTGAGACACCTTCTGTTTTACTTGAATCAATATGTCTTCTTCTTCCTCTACCATTGACTGAACTGAAGGCTTTGAACTAAGCAAACAAGATATGAATGTCCACAATGGCAATGTGCCAACTGGCAGAATCCCTGGGCTTTTCTTTTCTATTCTTTTTAAATCTGCACCATGATGGTTCCATTGTGATATATTTAACAACTCCTCCTTAAAAAGCCATGGTCTACATTTTTGTATTGTATCAACAATTGCCATGACTGCTCTTGATTTTACTGGGATGCCTCCTTCCTCTAACAATTTACTTAACACTTTTTTGGTTTGTTTTTTACTAATTTTTGATCCCATATTTCTACTATAATACAAACCAACAAGATAACACCAAACAAAAAAAGAGATAGAACGAAATAAAAATGGAACAACAAAAAATTATTATAGCCTTTCTCCCTATCTGTTCCTCAGACACAAATAGTTTTTCCTCAGATGTGAGCAGTTTTTCTTCCATCTCACTCATCTCCAGGGACAGGCAACTTAAAACAAAATAGGAATCATAAAATGGCTACCCATCCTCTCGCCCTGCCCTCAAGAGCGAGCAGTTTACCTTATCAGTTACCCTCAGTCGCTCCCCATATGAGCCACCAAATGCCGCTGTCTGGCTGGGCACAATCAGAATCCACTTGTCAAAAGAAACTAACTTTATTTTTAGAACCACACACGCCAAGCAAAACAGCCTCTCAGGAAAAATCCTCAGAACCCCAACTCCCAACACCAGCTTCCCAAAAGCCTCTCCCTCCCACAAAAGCCTCTATCCACTTCTCACAATCCTCCTGCTCTTGAGGCAGATTGGCTGGGTCACGTGGGCAGAGCCAAAAAAGTCCCCCAATGAGCAGCTCCATGGTCTGAATGGGCAGGGAAACAGCCCAATAAGCATCACCGCAGAGGAGCCAATCAGCTAGATGTTGCTGGGGCTGCTGTGAGCCAATCATAAGCTGGAAGTCTGAAAGGCGGGGAAACATCTCAATGAGCATCTCCAATGAGCATCACCACAGAGGAGACAATGAGCTAGAAGTTGCTAAGGCCGCTGTGAGCCAATCATCAGCCTGCAGCTGAAAGTTTGCTGGCACCTGGAAGTTTGCTGTGGCCCCTTCGGCTGTGACTATCAACAGGATACGTATGCACCATTCACTGAAGTTAGTTTTCAGTAATAGAAAACAAATATGAATTTCAGGTGGATGAATATTTCTGAAAATAATCTTGTGAAAAGTTGATTATAAATCCACATACTTGAACATGAATGAATTTAGGGAGTGTAAATAAGACACATATATTTCATATTTTGAAAAATCTGGAGAGTGTGTATGTGTGTATACACACACACACACACACACAAATTTTAAAATGTAGCAACATATATGCCAATCCAAATTCACCATGAAATATACATCATTCACAGATCTAAAAATATTCAATTTACTTAACAGGGATTTATGTATAATGTTGTTCTCCTAGGAAGCTCACCCATAGGTTCAATTTTCAGTTCCAACAGCATCTAGGAGGAGTGATCTCTTCTCAAAATTTGTATCTGCCAAATCAGCTACCGCACAAAAATATACACGTGATAAAAGGTAGGATTCTTTATGTGCATATAAAATAGATGTGCTGAATAGTCTACAGTGAAAGGGAGACAGGAATTCACATATTTGTTAACTTTAAAAACACATGGAGGACTATTTCAATTAAAAATTGACTAGAATTATAACACCTACTTGCAAAAGGCAAGTCCAAATATATACCATGCCTTCTCTGAACAGCTTCTATTTCTTTTCTGTTAGGATTCTTTTTCTCCATCATATTAGGATTAGTAGTCAGATTCTAGTACAGTATGGGTTAGTGTCAGGGATTCAGTATTTCAAATGGAAAATAGGAAAATGAATCCAATGTGTATGCAAACATATGCTAAACAAAAATCTTTCCACTCTCATCCAGAAAAATGCCTTGACATTACCTTCGCCCCAAGTAAGACACAATTAGAGGAGAAGAATTAGAAAATCTGTTAATACATATCTGGAATGGAAAATGCTCAGGAGTTCACAACCTTGAAGGTGGTAGAGGAGTTTCCAAAAGTAAGGGAAAGGGTAAACACTCCAGAAACATGGAGCTCTGCTTGCCTAAAGACTTCTTGAGAAACTGCCTCTGAGGTTGGGCACTTGAAATATACGTTGTTGTCAGAAGCTTTAGCTTTCTTTGTAGTGAGACCATCAAAGCTGGGTCTTCATCTATGTGACCTGAAGGATGTTGTTTCTTATTTTCCTAATGAACATGTGGCAGCAGTTCTGAATTCTCTCTTTGTAGGTAAACTGTGGCAACTTGGGGCTAAGTGTCTCCCTGTTTGGACTGTGAACCCAGTTGGTAATCCTCCAGTTTTCGTGGTGTTTCTTGCTGCTGCACTTGGAGTTTGGTATTTGCTTCTTGAAATACAAGGATTTCAACTGGGGCACAGTGCTGGAGGGATTTCTGTCACATGTGGTGTGTCAGGGTCTGCATATAAATGCACCAACCAGGCTTCTATCGCACATGCTTGCCCCCTTGACCATAGCAACTTGATTCTGAACATTGCCCTGAAAAATCTCCATATAACAAGATGCCTTTACATATAAGGGTCTGCTGGCTGCAGCATGTCAGTCACAAGCCATTTGGAAGCCAATGGCAGATCCACATGGCCCCAACACAGATGTTTTATCACACACCTGCACATCACTGCTCTAGGCCCCAACTCAGCAGTCTCCAAATTACTGGCATCTCTGTTCTACACCATTCTCATGAAACCAAGTCAATCAAGGCACTGTCTTGTACACTCATGATCAACAGCATAAGATCCAAAGTTACTCCAGTGCCATCTGGTCATGGGAATTTAAAAAATGTCATGGTACTTATCTAGCCATTTTTAAAGGATGAAGTTGGAGGCACTGTGGGTTTAAATTTATTCAGGAACCATTAAATGTTGAGGAAATTTATTTCAATGAAAGTTCTGGAGAACTCTCAGAGGAAAGTCTTCCCAAAGAGTGACCAAAAAGTCACATGAAGCCAGGCCCATTGAGGTCTACATTATGAGGTCCATGTGAGTTTTGACTCTCAACTATTGCTGCCAAGTCTTTCAGAATGAAATCATGTGATATCCTGGCTGAGATTCCCAGTGTTCTGTGGAAAGCTACCCTGGTCCAAGATCTCAGTTTCCAAGAGCGACTCTCATGCATGGCCTCCTAAAACCCCAACACAATTCATGGCAATACTTCTCTGACGTCAGTTCTAGACCTCAGTCTCTAAGGGTATCACACCAGAGTTCAAGCCCAGGTGGACCCAGTCATCACTTCCAACCACCACACAAATAAACACAATTAAAACCAAAACACTCCCACAAGGCCCTCATCCTCTTCCATATAGACACTAATCATAACCTCTTGCTGGAGTTTTCCATGAGGGGCGCAGCCCAAGACAGTGTTCAAAAGAGCTCCCTTGCCACTTATTTTCCTAAAGTCAGCGTGGTTTTTTACCATTTTTGTTTTGGATACACACATGGAATCTTTCTTTAGATCCATGAGGTGCTGAGAATCTAAGCCACAGCATCACACAGGGCCAAGAGGCTGAATCAGACACATCCTTATCCTAAGCAATTAAACAAAGAGCGACAGGTGATGCGCATGCATTTCCATTTGAAAACAGTTTTCATCAGTCTTCCCAAATGGGTGGACTGAGGCAAAGACCTCCTGACATTCAGGTCAACAGATCAATAGGTAAGCAAAAGGCCAAAAGAAGGGTTTTTCCACTGAGACATTACTGGTCACACTGATATCTGTGTTTTCTGAGATGCTCCCATTTCCTTCAGCTATCCAGTACATGGCCATGTCACAGAGCTTGGAGGGGTACATATCTTGGACACAAATCCATAAGACTATTTTGGAGAGTGGCCAGAATTTAGGAAGAAAACCTGAACTTAGGAATTTAGTAGGTGTTGCACATCTATAAGACAAGCCACAGTCCATTAATAAATCGGGCAGGATGAATGCTGGGAAGCTTCCTAATAGACAGGACACATCCTTGATGCATTCTCTTTTCTAATGTCTTCAACCATGGACACAGTGGAATACATAGATAAAGAAACACTCACCTTGTCAAACGACCTACTATAAAGAGTCCACACCAAACCAAAAAAACCCCGCCTTTTCCACCTATTCTCAGAAAATGAGACAGAACCAAAAACTCACACCCACACCCACAAAGGCACCTCCTTTCCCCAAGTAGGTCTGTGACTATACAGTGTGTCCTCTGAATGGTGGGCCATACTATGTTACCCCAAAATGGCCTGTCTTGTCTCAGATCTGTTTTCTTTGGCCAACTCTGTGAAGTTGTGAGGATCCATTGGTGAGCCACTTTCTGCTTTCTCAGGAAGGGCCCCTCTTCAGAGCTTTTCTGGCATTTGGCCATCCTCACATCAGTAGGTACCAAGAAAGACTGACTCTGTCCTTGGTAAATCCAAACAAGTGAGACCACTGGGACTGGTACTGGGACTGGCTCTGTGTGCCTGGTTTCCTGGATCCCAAGTTCAGAGATTCCATCACCAAGAAAGTGAGGTAGGTCACTTCCTTCAGGAACTGAATGAGGTCACAGCCTTGGCAACCACTTTGTCCTAACAGATGCTTCCAAGGGTCCCATGAGATGGAGGCTGCACCTACTTCCTCTGACATTTTCATAAGTTAGAATGGTATATCAACCATAGGTACTGGGGAACAGCTCTCCACAGAGGCTTGGTTTGGTCCATCTTCTCTACATTAAGAAGAGAGATTCTGATTAAGACACAACCCTTTATCCTGACCATGTTTTTTTGCCATGGAAGATGACTTTTGCCCTCTCAGGTCGTTCATAGCATCCTACACATTCTCCAGGGATTATTTCTACATGGACCTTTGAGGTTCTCAGCAGGTGGAAGATCCATACATTCCTGTATTGTAATACCAACTCTGTCTCTGCTCTTCTGTAAAGTTAGATTGAGGAACAGTGTATGGTTAGGATTAATAACATGTTCAATATGGGTTAGGAATCATTCTGCTTGATGAACAATGTTATTGGAAACCTGCGATATTTACATGAAAATATAGGTGAAATATAAGTATTGAAATATAAATCTAGGTAAGATTTGAATCCTAGAAGGGAATTTGGCCTTTGAGTGGGATACTTAGCTTTGAATTATGTTCTGCACATATGTCTCAGATAAATTGATATGCAATGGCATAGATCCTTGTACCTTCGATGATTGAATGTAGAAGAGAGCATCCAGTTAAAAAAGGGATTTTTGCTAGGATTAGGAATATAGTCGGTAGGATTACGAAGAAGATTGAGTATAGAATATGGACCAAAAGTTCTTTAGCAATAGGGTTTCTGGTAGAGATTGAATATAAATGTCAGCACATGTGAAGAGTCAGTCACAATGATGAACTGGGGAAAAAAGTAGGAAAGCAGATGTGAATAGAGAGTAGGAAATCAGGCAAATTATAAAATGAGTGAGAGGTTTAGACAGTTTCAACAGGGTGAGATTGAAAATGTAGTCTTAGGAAGAAACACATATGTAATCACCAATAGGATTGACATTTGAGAGCATTAGGCAACCTGGACATGGATGTTTTTAGTAATCCATGTTCACTTTCCATTTAGGCTTTGGGACAGTCATAAGTGTGACCTTTGCATTTTGTGTCCAGAATATTACTGTGATAAAATGTATATGTAGATCAGTTGACATGCATATTTTTTCCACCATTTCTGGGAGCAATATTTTGAAGATATAGAAATTATTGTTGGGAGTACACAGAGGTGTACCATGTGTCTATCAATATATAGACAATGCATGAATAGACCATACTGTGAATAAATGATATAACTGGTTTCACTTTGAATAATGGATTGAATTGATATCTGAAAGTATACAAGAAATCTTATATTGATGTACAATCATTCATTTAAACCAGTTTTACATCTAATGGTAATATTAGTGTTATGTTTTATCATGACGGGTGTGTCAGTTTTGCTTCAAAAGTGATAATGGAAATCGAAAATAATGTGTTTGGAAAGAAGTGTCACAAAAAGAGAAGTCAAGAAACATGGAGGAATACATGTGTTCTGAAGCAAAAGTGATTGAAAGCAAAACAAATGTGTATATATTTGCTAAATTGTGGATGAAATATACATCCTATGATGTGCATTAACTGGAGAAATAGTAATGTACCAGTGTTGAATAAAAATGAACGTCAAAATACACATTATATCACATAGGAATCTTCTTGCATTGATGTTAAACTGGGTCAGTTACTGTATAAATATTAGAATTTTATTTTGGTGTTATAATACAATTTATTTTAGCACTAGCATGCCACAGAATGTAGAAGAAAGAGCAATGGATTTTTAGTTATAACACTAATAATTTGGCATTTAATGATTATTTTGGGGAGTCTAGAATTTACATAAGGCTATGCAACATAATTTTTTGTATTTAACATTCATAAAATCTTGGAATTTTGGTAATATTTCTCCTTTTTTAATTTTTTCAGTTGTTGATAGACCTTCATTTTATTTATTCGTATGTGGTGCTGAGAATATAACCCACTGCCTCACACATGCTAGACAAGCATGTTAACACTGAGTCACAAACCCAGCCCCTCCACTTTTATCTTTTCATCAAACACTCCTCTCCCTCTTCTTTACTCACTTTCTTCCTCATTTTCCCCCTTCTCTCTCTTCCTTTTTCATTTTCCCTCCATAAGTATTTTTCTCTCATAGCATTACAAACAGTACTATGCTATGAAATTTACATTTAAAACTGTTTTTTATAGTCATTCTTTTCTTGAGAAAATTTAAAAATTATAACCACCTGATAAATATATTACAATACATTTATTATGCATATGTATCTATATTCATGCATATGTGTTACATATATATATATATATATATATATATATATATATATATATATATATATATATACATATATATTTAAAAGTACTTTGATTAGCCTGTTAGAAATAATATAGACCAAGTCTTTCTTAATTCTCAAGTCTTCCAGAATTAACATCTTACAGTGAAAATCAAATAAACATATTTAAGTAAACAGGTATCATTCTTATTTATCAATACTGATAATTTAAGGTTTTTATATCACATTTAGCTGTAATATGGCATATTAACTCTTTTGAATTAGAGAATTTTTTTTTTGAACAACCTATTATTTAAGGACCATATGCACTGACATTTTAAATGGCTTTCTTGTGATTTCACTTTCTATCAATTGCATATTAATTGCCAAATACTTATTTTAGTAATTTTCATATTCATAATTGATATAAAGTCAATTGATTAATTCTTTTTGTAAGGAGTTACTAATTACAGTAGGGACAGTATTAATAATTCTAAATCTTTATAAAAATGGTACAAAAATATTTTCATGCAAAATTATGTATAATTGCATGCTCTAAATGTTTGATTGTTGATACATATAATAAAGAGCTTTTGATGAGTCTCTTCCCCAGTAAAACAGAAAATGCAAAGATATAGTTGGGTATGTATGTCCAAACAAACATATGGAAAAATACACATTATCATCTAGAAACTATTAAATAAAAGATGAAAAGAACAATCCAACACATTGTACCAACTTTTCAGATGAGGTAGTATTCTGGAAGAATAGCCTAAGTCTAGACCTGGTCCATGACAAAATATTCACAAAAAAATAAAATATGAAAAATATAGGAAATGCTATGAGTTTTTCTTGAAGGTAAGTGGATTATCCTTTAATCTCAATTATGTGCATTTTTAAAAGCCAGTTTTCTGGTAAAATAAATTTGTGATAGTTACAAGTACACAAAACAAAGTTTCTGCTTAGCAAAATGAATGCATCTCAACTCTTTTTTAGCTGATTTCTTCCCACTCAACTTTAAACCTTTATTTATTTATTTTTTATTGGTTGTTCAAAACATTACAAAGCTCATCCTATATCATCTTTCATACATTTGACTCAATTGGGTTATGAACTCCCAATTTTCCCCAAATACGAGTTGCAGAATCACATCGGTTACACATTCACATTTTTACATGATGTCATATTAGTGACTGTTGTATTCTGCTACATTTCCTATCCCCTACTATCCCCTACTATACCCCCTCCCATCCCCTCCCATCTTCTTTCTCTACCTCATCTGCTGTTGTTCACTTCTCTCCCTTGCCCCACCTTTCCCCAATTTTCCCTACCCCATTGTTTGAAGATGCTATCCTACTTCCATTGCATGCTTTTAGCCCCTTTTTCAAATATAAGAAAGTTGTAATTTTGAGGATTGGTTTCTGTGTCCTCTATTCTGTACCATTGTTCCACCTGCCTATTTTGTTACCAGTACCACGCTGTTTTTGTTACTATTGCTTTTAGTACAGTTTGAACTCTGGTATCACTATACCTCCAGATTCATATTTTCTGTTTAGAGTTGCTTTTGCTATTCTGGGTCTTTTGTTTTTCCATCTTCTAAGATCTTCTTCTCTCTCTCTCTTTAGGGTTCTGTAGTTTTCAGTATATAAAACTTTCACGTCTTTTGTTAGGTTGATTCCCAAGTATCTTATTTTATTTGAGGATATTGTGAATGGAGTGGTTTTCCTCATTTCCATTTCAGAAGTTGTGTTGCTGACATACAGGAATGCCTTTCATTTATGCGTGTTAATTTTATATTCTGCCACTTTGCTTAATTCATTTATTAACTCTAGCCATTTCATTGTAGACCCTTTGGGGTCTGTTAAATATATTTTCATGACATCTGCAAATAGCGATAATTTAAATACTTCTTTTCCTATTTTTATGCCTTTAATTTTTTTTGTCTGTCTAATTGTTCTGGCTAGTATTTCAAGAACTAAATTGAATAGAAGTGGTGATAGAGGGCATCCCTGTTTTGTTCCAGATTTTAGAGGGAATGCCTTCAGTTTTTCCACATTCAGGATGATGCTAGCCTGAGGTTTAGCATATATAGCTTTTACAATGTTGAGGTAAGTTCCTGTTATCCCTAGTTTTTCTAGTGTTTTGAACATAAAGTGATGCTGAACTTTGTCAAATGTTTTTTTCTGCATCTATTGAGATGATCATATGGTTCTTGTCTTTATGTCTATTGATGTGGTGAATGGCATTTATTGATTTCCGTATATTGAACAAGCCTTGCATCCCACGGATGAATCTTACTTGATCATGGTGCACAATTTTTTTGATATGCTTTTGTATTCGATTCGCCAGGATTTTATTGACAAGTTTTGCATCGAAGTTCATTAGAGATATTGGTCTGTAGTTTTCTTTCTTTGAAGTGTCTTTGTCTGGTTTCAGGATCAGGGTGATTTATCCTCATAGAATAAATTTGGAAAAGCTCCTTCTTTTTGTTTTTCTTGAAATAGCTTGAAAAATATTGGTATTAATTCTTCTTTAAAGGTTTTGTAGAACTCCGCTGTATACCCATCCGGTCCATGGCTTCTTTTGGTTGGTAGTTTTTGATGGCTTCTTTCATTTCTTCCTTTGTTATTGGTCTGTTTAAATTGCGTGTGTCTTCCTGACTCAATCTGGGCAGATCTTATGACTTAAAAAATTCATCGATATCTTCACTATCTTCTATTTTATTGGAATATAGTGTTTCAAAATACTTTCTAATTATATTCTGTATTTCTGTAGTGTCTGTTGTGATATTGCCTGTTTCATCCCGTATGTTAGTAATTTGAGTTCTCTCTCTTCTTCTCTTCATTAGCATGGCTGTGGGCCTGTCAATCTTATTTATTTTTTCAAAGAACCAACTTTTAGTTTTATCAAATTTTTTAATTTTTTTTGTTTCAATTTTGTTGATTTCTGCTCTAAATTTAATTATTTCTTGTCTTCTACTACATTTGCTGTTGTTTTGCTCTTCCTTTTCTAGGTTTTTGAGGTGTAGTGTGAGTTCATTTATTTGTTGATTTTTTTTCTTTTTTTGAGGAAAGAACTCCAAGAAATGAACTTCCCTCTTAAACTGCTTTCATTGTGTCCCATCGATTCTGGTATGTTGTGTCTGTATTGTCATTTGTCTCTAAGAATTTTTTTTATCTCCTCCATTATGTCTTCTGTAACCCATTGATCATTCAGTAGCATGTTGTTCATTTTCCATGTGATGTAGGATTTTTCCTTACTTCTTTCATCATTGATTTCCAGTTTCATTCCATTATTATCAGATATAGTGCATGGTATAATCTCCATGCTTTTATATTTACTAAGAATTGCCCTATGGCATAATATATGGTCTATCTTTGAGTAGGATCCATGTGAAACTGAGAAGAACGTGTATCCACTTGATGATGGCTGATATATTCTATATATGTCGTTCAAGTCTAGGTTACAAATTGTGCTGTTGAGTTTGATAGTTTCTTTATTCAGTTCTTGTCTAGAGAATCTGTCTAATGCCGAGAGTGGTGTCTTGAAGTCACCCATAATTATTGTGTTGTAGTCTATTTGGCTATTGAACTTGAGGAGAGTTTGTTTTATGAACATTGCAGCTCCATTGCTTGGTGCATACAAATTCATAATTGTTATGTCTTGTTGGTGGATGGTTTCTTTTAACAGAATATAGTGTCCTTCTTTATCCCTTTTGATTAACTTAGGTTTGAAGTTGATTTTATTCCACATGAGTATGGCCACTCCTTCTTGCTTCTGAGGGCCATGTGAGTGGTATGATTTTTCCCAACCTTTTACCTTCACCCTGTGTATGTCTTTTCCTATCATATGAGTCTCCTTAAGGCAGCATATTGTTGGATTTATTTTTTTTGATCCAGGTTACTAGCCCATTCTCTTGATTGGTGAATATAATCCATTAACATTTAAGGTTACAATTGAAATATGATTTGTTCTTCCAATCATGTTTATTTATTTATCATGTTTTAGTTTGGCTAGTTTTTACTTTTTTGGTTATTTTCCTCCCCCTTTACTGAGATACCTCCTGCTGTTAGTTTTCGGCACTATTTATCAATTCCTCTTCTTGTAGTATTTTGCTCAAAATGCTTTGCAGTGCTGGTTTTCTGGCTGCGAATTCTTTTAGCTTTTGTTTATTGTGAAAGACTTTAATTTCGTTTTCAAATCTGAACCTTAATTTTGCTGGATACAGTATTCTTGGTTGGAATCCATTATTTTTCAGCATTTGAAATACATTGTTCAAGGATCTTCTCGCTTTCAAAGTCTGTGATGAAAAATCAGTCATTAACCTAATTGGTTTTCCCCTGAATGTAATCTGCCTCCTATCTCTTATAGTGTTTAATATTCTCTCCTTGTTCTGTATGTTGGCTATCTTCATAATTATATGTCTTGGAGTTTGTCTATTATGATTTTGAATGTTTGGGGTCCTGTAGGCTTCCAGGATTTGACAATCCGATCCATCTTTCATCTCTGGGATGTTTTCTAGAATTATTTTATTTAATATGTTCTCCATTCCTTTGGTTTGAATCTCTATGCCTTCTTCTATCCCAATGACTCTCATTTTTTATGACATCCAATATCTCTTGAATAGATTGCTAGTGGGATTTAAGCCTCTTTTCTGTGTTGATTATATTCTTTTCAAGTTGATAAACTTTGTCTTCATTATCTGATATTCTGACTTCTGCTTGATCTAGTCTATTTGTAATATTCTCGTTTGAGTTTTTAATTTGGTTAATACTTTCCTGCATTTCTAGTATTACTGTTTGATTTCTTTTAAGATCTCTATCTCCTGGTAAAGCTCGTTGTTTGCCATTTGAGTTTGTTTGTTTAATTCATTTTCAAAATATACTTTTATTGCTTGGACTTGCTGCCTCATGTCTTCTCTAATATTCCTTTCCATCTGAGTTAGGAATGCCTTAAGTTCTTTCCCTATCCCTGTTTCTGATGCTTCTAGGTCCTCCTGTAGAATTAAGTTGTCCTGCATTGTTTGTACTCCTTTCTTTCCCTTGTTTTTTCATGATGCTCATGTTACTTTCCAGCTCTATTTGATTGCTGTGTTTCTGTTTTATTCTATAGATTTGTTTCGGTGTTGTGTATCTCTGTTGTCTCTCCTTTGTGTTGGTAGACTATGCCTGCTAAAGTGGATTCCACTTGTAGGGAATTCCGAAGGCCGAGCTCCAGTGACGTCACCCCTCTGCTTTGGCGGGCCCAGGCTCCTTGCCGAAATGTTCGAATACGGGGATGGAACTGGACTGTCTCCAGTTGGTTTCAGCTCTAGGTCACTGGCGGGTGGGCAATCACTAGCCACCCAGTGGCGCAGTCGGTCTCCTGCGCGCCGGTGTTCTCCAGACGCCCAGTCACGCGGACAGCAGGTGGACTGTCACCTGCGCTTCTGTGTTCTCCAGCTTCCCAGTCACAAGAGCCTGGCCTCTAGTCCCCTGGTTTCTCCTGCTAGTCCTGGTTTCTCCTGCTAGACTAGATTTCCCCTGAGTGATGCTTCTCTGCAGTTCAATCTGTATTCTGGGCCTGTCATTTGTTGGGTGTGGAGGGTGTCTATTGGAACCCAGACACTCTATTGTTTTGACGATCAGTCAGACCGGATCTCCGGTTGCACATTTGGCTCGTTTTTCAGACCCAATTACCAGATCTCAGTGCTAAAAATCTTTCTTATAGGTTTTGGTGCACCCCCATTTTGCTGTAAGTTCTTAACAAGATAGTTTTTTGTGGTTCTATCTCGTTATTCACCTGTGCAGTGGCGCGTTACACTGGGTGTGATGCACTCTATTCGTGGCCATCAGGCAATGATGAAATATTATGCTTTGTATGCAGCATTTACTGAAGTTAGTTTTCAGTATTAGGAAACAAATATGTATTTCAGGTGAATGAATAATCTGAATTTCTGAGAATAATCTTGTGAAAAGTTGATTATAAATCCACATACGTGAATATGAATGATTTTAGGGAGTGTATAATAAGACACATATATTTCATATTTTGAAAAATCTGGAGAGTGATATATATATATATATATATATATATATATATATATATATACACACAGAAACACACTCACAGACATTAAAAAGTAGCAATATATATGCCAATCGAAATTCAAAATGAAATATATATCCTTCACATATCCAAAAAAATACATTTTACTGAAAATGGATTTATGTATAATGTTGTTCAACTAGGAGGCTCACCCATAGGTTGAAATTTCAGTTCCAAAAGGGTTTAGGAGGAGTGATCTCTTCTCACAATTTGTATCTGCCAAGTCAGCCACCTCAGAAGAAAGTCTGTGTGATACCAGGTAGTATTCTATATGAGCATATAAAAATACATGTGCTGAATAGGTGACAGAGAAAGGGGAGAGGAATTCACATATTTGTTAACGTTAAAAACACATGGAGAAATATTTCAATAAACATTGACTATATTTATAACTCCAACCCCATATAATGCAAAAGGGAAGTCCAAGTATACACCATGCCTTCTCTGAACTGTTTGTATTTCCATTCTGTTAGGGTTACTATTCTCCATCATATTAGGATTAGTAGTCAGAGACTAGTAGGTTATGGATTAGTGTCAGAGATTCAGTATTTCGAATAGAAAATAGGAAAATAAACCCATTGTGTTTGCAAATATGTGTGATACAAAAATCTTCCCACTCTCATTCAGAACAATGCCTTGACATTACCTTCTCCCCTAATAAGACACAATTAGAGGAGAAGAGTTAGAAAATCTGTGAATACATATCTGGAATGGAATATTCTCGGTGTTCACAAGCTTGGAGGTGGTAGAGGAGTTTCCAAAAGTAAGGGACAGGGTAAACACTCCACAAACATGGAGCTCTGCAGGCCTAAAGACATATTGAGAAACTGCCTCTGAGTTTGGGCACTAAAAATGTATGTTGTGGTCCGAAGCTTTAGCTTCCTCTATAGTGAGAGCATCAAAACTGGTCTGCATCTATGTGACCTGGGGGACATGGTATCTTATTTTCCAATGAACATGAGGCAGCAGTGCTGAATTCTCACTTTGTAGGTAAACTGTGGCAACTGGAGTCTAAGGGTCAATCTGTGTGGACTGTGAAGCTAATTGATCATGCTCTACTTTTCTTAGTAGAGCACTGGGAGTTTGTTATTTGCTTCACAATACAAGGAGTTCAACTTGGTCAGAGTGCTGGAGGGAGTTCTGTCACATGTGGTGCCTCAGGGTCTGCAGGAGAATGCACCAGTCAGGCTTCTATTTCACATAGTTTGACCCCTTGACCACAGCATCCTGATTCTGAACATTGCCCTGAAACCTCTCCATATAACAAGATGCCTTTACATATAAGGGTCTGCTTGCTGCACCATGTCAGTTACAAGCCATTTGGAAGCCAATGGCAGATCTACATGGCCCCAACACAGATGTTTTATCACACACCTGCCCACCACTGTTCTAGGCCCACTACTCAGCAGGCTCCAACTTACTGGCATCTCTGTTCTACACCATTTTTAAGAAACGCAGTCAATCAAGGCACTGTCTGGTATACTCATGATCAGCAAATGGACATCAAAAAGTTCTCCAGTGCCACCTGGTCACGAAAATTTCAAAAATTCCATGGTATTTCTCTAGCCATTTTTCAAGGATGAAGTTGGAGGCACTATGATTTTCAATTCACTCAGGAACCTTTAAATGTTGAGGAAGCTCATTTCAATGAAAGCTCTGGAGAACACTCACAGGCAAGGCTTCCCAAAGGGTCGCCAAAAGGTCACATGAAGCCAGGCCCATTGAGGTCTGCAATGTGAGATCATGTGTGTTTTGCCTCTCAACTATGGCTGCCAAGTCTTTCAGAATAAAATCATGTGATATTCTGGCTGAGATTCCTCGTGCCTTGTGGAAAGCCTTTCTGGGCACAGATCTCAGTTTCAAAGGGCGACTGTCATTCATGGCCTCCTAAAATCCCAACACAACTCATGGCAATAATTCTCTGAGGTCAGTTCCAGAACTCAGTCTCTAAAGGGAATCACACCAGAGTTCAAGACCAGGTGGAGCCAGTCATCTTTTTCAACCGCCACACAAACTTCCAAAATTAAAACCCAAACACTCCCACAAGGCCCTCATCTTCTTCCATATAGATACTCATTATAAACTCTGGCTGGAGGTTTCCATGAGGGATGCAGAACAAGATAGTGTCCAAAGTTAGCTCCCTTGCCCCTCATTTGCCTAAAGTCGGGGTGGCCTGAACACCTTCCTGTGAACCTGGAGTGATCAAATAGTGTGCCGTTAATACTGCTCTGCTTCTCCAATTTGAGGATGACTGACTGTGGGGTTTAGATTCTTTATGTGAATTGGAAGCATGAGAAAATGCAAGCACCTTTGGGCTTGCCTCTCCTTGGCTTTAAAGAATGCATTTGACCCAAAGAATCCCTCTTCTCACTTGATGGAGGTCAGGAACCTTACAGAGGAAGGCAAGAGACTTCATCCGCAATGACTGCTCTTTTGATCATTTTGGTTTTGGATGAACACATGGGATCCATCAGGTGCTGAGAATCTAACCACAGACTCACACAGGGCCAAGAGGCTGTTTCAGACAAATCCATTTCCAAAGCAATTAAGCAAAGAGCTACAGGTGATGTCCATTCATTTCCATTTGAAAACTTTTTTCTTCAGGCTTCACAAAGAATTGGCCTGTGGTAAATACCTTCCTGATATTCAGGGCAACAGAACAATAGGTAAGCAAAAAGCCCAAATCAGGGTTTCTCCACTGAGACTTTCCTGGTCACACTAGCTACCCACTACATGGCCATATAACAGAGCTTTTAGGTGGTAAATATCTTGGACACAAAACCATGAAGCTATTCTGCAGAGTGTCCAGAATTCAGAAAGAAAACAGAAACTTATGAAGATATCAGGTGTTGCCCTTTGATAACAAAAGCCACAGTCCATTTATAAATTGGGCAAGATGAATGCTGGGAAGCTTTCTACTAGACAGGACACATCCTTTGATGCATTCTTATTTCTAATGTCTACAACCACGGACACAGTGGGATACACAGACATAGAAGCACTTGCATTGCAAAACGACTAACTAGAAACAGTCCACGCCAATCCAAACAAACAGTCTTTCCTACCTATTCTCAGAACATGAGACAAGACCATGAACATACACCCACACCCACAAAGGCACCACCTTTGCTCCAAGTAGTTCTGTGATTACCCAGAGTGTCCTCTGAATGGTGGGCCATACTATATTCCCCCCAAATGGCCTGTCGTGTCTCAAATCTGGTCTCCTTGGCCAATTCTGTGAAGTTGTCATTAGCCATGGGTGAGCCACTACCTGCTTTCTCAGGAAAGGCCCCTCTTCAGAGCTTTTCTGGCATTTGAACATCCTCACATCTGTAGGCACTAAGAAAGACTGACTCTGTCCTTCGTAAATTGAAGCAAGTGAGACCACTGGGCCTGGGACTGCGACTGGCTCTGGGTGCCATTCTTCCTGGATCCCAAGTTCAGAGAGTTCCATCACAAAGGAAGTGAGGTGAGGTCACTTCTTTCAGAAACTGAATGAGGTCACTGCTTTGGCAACAACTTTGTCCAAATAGTTACTTCTAAGGGCCCATGAGATGGAGGCTGTTCCTACTTTCTGTAACACTTTCAAAAGTTAGAATGGTATATCAACCATAGGCACCTGGGAACACCTCTTCACACAGGCCTGGTTTGGTCTATCTTCTCTACATTAAGTTGATAGAGGCTGATACAGACACATCCCTTCATCCTCACCAGGTTGTTTGCCATGGAAGATGACTTTTGCTCTCTCGGGAACTTCACAGCTGCCTACATCTTCTCCAGGGATTATTTCTACATGGACCTTTGATGTTCTCAGCAGGTGGAAGATTCCCTACATTCCGGTATTTAAAGAGAAACTCTGTCCCTCCTCTTCTGTAAAGTTAGATTGAGGTAACAGTGTATATTTAGGGTTAATAACATGTTCGATTTGGGTTAGGAATCTCTCTGCCGGATGAATAATGGTATTGGGAACCTGTGATATTTACAAGAATATATAGGTGAAATATAAGTATGAAAACAGAAATGTAGGTAAGATATGAAGCCAGAAGGGCATTGGGCCCTTGAGTGGGATACTTAGGTTTGAATTATGTTCTGCACATGTGTCTCAGATGAATTGATATAAAATGGCATAGGACCTTTTACCTTGAATGATTGATTGTTGAAGAGAACATCGAGTTAAAAAGTGATAGTCAGTAGGATTAGTAAGATAGTCAGTAGGTTTATAAAGAAGAGTGAGTATAGGATTTGAACCAAAAGTTCTTTAGCAATAGAGTTTCGGGTAGAGAGTGAATGTAAATGTCAGCATATGTGAAGTATGAGTCACAATGATGAACTAGGGAAAATATGTAGGAAAGCAGATATCAATAGAGATATTAGGAAATCAGGCAAAGTGTAAAGTGAGTGATAGAATTAGACATTTCCAACAGGCTTGGGGTTGAATATATAATCTTAGAAAGAAACAAATATGTAGTCATCAATAGGATTGACATTTGAGAGCATTAGGTAACCAGGACATGGTTGTTTTTGGTAATCCATGCTCACTTTCCATTTAGGCTTTGATACAATCATGAGTTTGACCTTTGCTTTTTGTGTCCAGAATATTACTGTGATAAAATGTATATATAGATAAGGTGACATCAGTATTTCTTCCACCATTTCTGGGAGCAATATTTTGAAGAGGTACAAATTAGTAATGGGGGGACAAATAGGTGTGCACTGTGTTTATGAATATAGAGATAATGCATTAATAGACCATACAGTGAATAAATAACATAACTGGTTCCAACTTTAAATAATGGATTGAATTGAAATGTGAAAATATACAGGAAATTTTATATTGATATGCATACATTCATTCCAACCAGTTTTACATCTAATGGTAATATTAATGTTATAGTTTATCATGAAGAGTGTGTGAGTTTAGCTTCAAAATTGATTATGGAAATCGAAAATAATGTGTTTGGAAAGAAGTCTCATGAAAAGACCAGTCAAGTAACATGGAAGAATTCATGTGTTCTGAAGCAGGAAGTGAAACAAATTCTTATTAATTTGCTAACTTGTGGATGAAATATATGTCCTATGATGTGCAAAAACTGAAGAAATACTAATGTACCAGTGTTGAATTAAAATAAAGGTCAAAATAGACATTAAGTCCCATAGGAATCTACTTGCATTGATGTTAAACTGGGTCTGTTACTGTAAAAATATTAGGATTTGTAAGCACCATTGATTGAAGTTAGTTCTCATACTGGGAAACAAATATGTATTTCAGGTAGATGAATATTTCTGAGAATAATCTTGTGAAAAGTTGATTATAAATCCACATACATGAATATGAATGAATTGATGGAGTGTATATAAGAGACATATATTTCATATTTTATAAAATCTGGAGAGTGTGTGTGTGTGTGTATATATATATATATATATATATATATATATATATATATATATATACAGAAAAACACAAAAATACATTAAAAAGTATCAATATATATGCCAAACGTAATTTATCAGTAATATATATCATCCACAGATGAAAATATATTTATTTTACTGAACATGGATTTATGTATAAATTGTTCTACTGGGAAGCTCACCCATAGTTTTAATTTTCAGTTCCACCAGCGTTTACGAGATCTCTTCTCACAACTTGTTTCTGCCCAGTCAGCCAACTCAAAAAAATGTACGTGTGAGACCATGTAGGATTCTATATTTGCATATAAAAATACATGTGCTGAGTAGGCTGCATAGAAAGGAAGACAGGAATTTACATATGTGTTAACATTAAAAACACATGGAGGACTATTTCAATTAAAAATTGAGTAGATTTAGAATACCTACCCTCTATCATGCAAAAAGGAAGTCCAACAATACACCATGCCTGCTGTAAACTGCTTGTATTTTCATTCTGTTTGGGTATTTTTCTCCATCATATTAGGATTAGTAGTCAGAGTCTAGTAGGGTATGAGATAGTGTCAAGAATTCAGTATTTCAAATGGAAAATTGTAAAATGAATCAATGTGTATGCAAATGTGTGCTACACAAAAATTTTCCCACTCTCATTCAGAACAATGCCTTGACATTACCTTCACCCCAAGTAAGACACATTTAGAGGAGAAGAGTTAGACAATCTTTGAATGCATATCTGAAATGAAAAATGTTCAGGAGTTCACAACCTTGGAGTTGGTAGAGGAGTTTCCAAAAGTAAGGGAAAGTGTAAAATCTCCACAAACATGGAGATTTACCAGCCTAAAGACTTCTGGAGAAACTGCCTCTAGGTTGGGCACTTGAAATATATGTTGTTGTCAGGAGCTTTAGCTTCCTTTCTAGTGAGACAATCAAAGCTTGGTCTGCACATCTGTGACCTGGAGGACATGGTTTATAATTCTCCAATGAACATAAAGCAGCAGTGTTGATTTCTCTCTTTGTAGGTAAACTATGGCCACTGGGTCTATGTGTCTCCCCATGTAGACTGCTAAGCCATTAGGTCATCCTCCACTTTTCAAAACGTTTCTTGATACTGCACTCGGAGTTTGGTATTTGCTTCATGAAATACAAGGAGTTCAACTGGGACAAAGGGCTGGAGGAAGTTCTTTCACGTGTGGTGGGTCAGGGTCTGCAGGAGAATGCACCAACAGGGCTTGTATACCACATAGGTTGCTCCCTTGACCATAGAAACCTGATTTTGAACATTGCCCTGAAACCTCTCTATATAACCAGATGTCTTTAAATACAGGATCTGCTGGCTGCACCATGTCAGTCTCAAGCCATTTGGAAGCCAATGGCAGATCCACATGACCCCACCACAGATGTTTTATCACACACTTGCTCACCCCCGCTCTGGGCCCATTACTCAACAGGCTTCAAATGACTGGCATCTCTTTTCTACACCATTTTCATGAAAACCAGTCAATCAACACACTGTCTGGTACACTCTTGATCAGCAACTGGACATCCAAATGTTCTCCAGTGCCACCTGGTCAAGGAAATTTCAAAAATTTCATGGTATTTATCTAGCCAATTTTCAAGGATGAAGTTGGAGACACTGTGGGTTTCAATTCATTCAGAAATTATTTAATGGTGAGGAAGCTCATTTCAATGAAAGCTCTGGAGAACTGTCACAGGCAAGGCTTCCCAAAGAGTGGCCAAAAGGTCACATGAAGCAAGGCCCATTGAGGTCTACAATTGAGGTCCATGTGTGTTTTGACTATCAAATATGTCTGACAAGTTTTTCAGAATAAAATTGTGTGATATCCTCCTGAGATTCCCAGTGCTCTGTGGAAAGCGACACTGGGCCTAGATCTCAGTTTCCAAGGGTGACTCTCATGCGTGGCCTCCTAAATCCCAACACAATTCATGGCAATATTTCTCTGAGGTAAGTTCCAGAACTCAGTCTCTAAGGGGAATGACACCATAGTTCAAGCCCATTTGGATCCAGTCATCTCTTCCAACCGCCACACGAATGACCACAATTAAAACCAAAACACTCCCACATGGCCCTCATCTTGTTAAATATAGACACTCATCATAAACTCTGGCTGGAGGTTTCCATGCGGGACGCATCCCAAGACAGTGTCCAAAATATTCTCCCTTGCCCCTCATTTGCCTAAAGTCAGGGTGGCCTGGAAACCCTTCCTGTGAACCAGAAGTGATCAAATAGGCCTGCCGTTAATACTGCTCTGCTTCTCCAATTTGAGCACTATTGACTCTCAGGTATAGATTTTTTTATGTGATTTGGAGTCACGAGAAAACACAAGCACCTCTGCAGAACTTTGAAAAACTCATTTGACCAAAAGGATCCCTGTCTCACTTGATAGAGGTCAGGTACCTAACAGAGGAAGGCAAGAGACTCATCCACAATTACTGAATTTTTGCCATTATGGTTTTGATTGCACACATGGTATCTATCTTTAGATCCATCATGTGCTGAAAATTTAAGCCACAACCTCATACAGGGCTAGGAGGCTGATTCAAACACATCCCTTTCCAAAGCAAAGAACCACAAGTTATTCCCATTTATTTCCATTTTAAAACTGTTTTATTCAGGCTTCACAAAGGGGTGGCCTGAGGCAAAGACCTTCCTGACATTCAGGGCAACAGAACAATAGGTAAGCAAATGAACCAAAATATGGGTTCTTCACTGAGCGTTTACTGGTCACAATGATGTCTGAGTTTTCTAAGATGTTCCCATTTCCTATAGCTATCAAGTACATGGCCATGTCACAGAGCTTGGGGGTGGTATGTATCTTGGACACAAAACTATGAGGCTATTCTGGAGAGTGGCCAGAATTCAGGAAGAAAACAGGAACTTAGGAAGTTAGTAGGAGTTGCCCATCCATAAGGAAAGCCACAGTCCATTCATCAACTAGGCCTGATGAATGCTGGAAAGTTTTCCACTAGACAGGACACATACATTGATACATTCTCTTTTCGAATGTCTACAACCATGGACAGAGTGGGATACACAGACATAGAAGCACTCGCCTAGTCAAACGACTTTCTAGAAACAGTCCACTCCAATCAAAACAACAGCCTTTCCTACCTATTCTCAGAACATGAGACAAAACCACAAACTCACACCCACACCCACAAAGGCACCTCCTTAACTCAAGTAGGTCTGTGACTATCCGGAGTGTCCTCTGAATAGTGGGCCATACTATGTTCCCCTAAAATGGCCTGTACTGTCTCAGATCTGGTCTCCTTGGCCAACTCTGTGAAGTTGTCAACAGCCAGCGGTGAACCACTACCTGCTTTCTCAGTAAAGGCCCCTCTTCAGAGCTCTTCAGGCATTTGGCAATCCTCATATCAGTAGGTACCAAGGAAGACTGACTCTGTCCTTGGTAAATCCAAACAAGTGAGACCACTGGGATTGGGACTTGGACTTGCTCTCGGTGCCTGGCTTCCTGGATCCCAAATTCAGAGATTTCCATCACCAGGAAAGTGAGGTGAGGTCACTTCCTTCAGGAACTGAATGAGGTCACTGCCTTGGCAACCACTTTGTCCTACCAGATTCATCCAAGGTTCCCATGAGATGGAGGCTGCCACTACTTCCTGTGACACTTTCACAAGTTAGAATGGTATATCAACCATAGGCACCTGGGAACAGCTCTCCACACAGGCATGGTTTGATCAATCTTCTCTACATTAAGAAAGGAGAGGCTGATTCAGACACATCCCTTAATACTGACCAGGTTGTTTGTCATGGAAGATGACTTTTGCTCTATTAGGTCCTTCATAGCTGCCTGCAACTTCTCCAGGGTATCATTTCTGCTTGTACCTTTGATGTTCTCAGCAGGTGGAAGAGCCCCTACATTACTGTATTGTAAGACAAACTCTCTCCCGGCTCTTCTGTACAGTTAGTTTGAGGGTACAGTGTATGGTTAGAGTAATAACAGGTTTGATTTAGGTTAGAAATCATACTGAGGAATGAACAATGGTATTGGGAACTCGCGATATTTACGAGAATATATAGGTGAAATATAAGTATGAAAACAGAAATCTAGATAAGGTTTGAATCCAAGAAGGGCATTGGGCTGTTGATTGGGATACTTAGCTTTGAATTATATTCTGCACAGATGTCTCAGATAAATTGATATACAATGGCATAGGACCTTGTACCTTGGATGATTGATTGTCAAAGAGAATTTCCAGTCAAAAAGGGATAGTCGGTAGGATTAGGAAGATAGTTGGTAGGTATAGAAAAAAGAGTGAGTATAGGATTTCGAACAAAAGTTCTGTAGCAATAGGGTTTCGGATAGAGAGTGAATGTAAATTTCAGCACATGTAAAGAGTCAGTCACAATGATGAACTCAGGAAAATATGTATGAAAGCAGATATCAATGGAGACATTAGGAAATCAGAAAAAGCATAAAGTGAGGGTTAGTATTAGTCATTTTCAACAGGGTTGAGGTTGAATATATAATCTTAGAAAGCAACAAATATGTAGTCACCAATAGGATTGATTTGCGAGCATTAAGCAACCTGGAAATGGATGTTTTTAGAAATCCATGCTCACTTTCCATTTAGGATTTGGTGAAAGGTTAATAAGATAGGTACTTGTCACTTCCTGTTTTTCTGTATGCTTAACAAAACACTGTTGAAACCTTGAGGACTGTTTGCTAATTTTTTCCCCAGAATGTGCTGTCCCCGACTGCCAAACAGAGAATGTACACCCTCACCTGTTTGCACGCAAACCGCCCACTCGCCCTGACCCATCAATAAGCTTCCCTCCCTGCCCTCTTCAAGGAAAGTATATAAGCTCTGCTTAAGCTGTTCTCATTGCTCTCTGCTCTATTCAAGTGAGCACTGAGCCCCAGATTGCTAGACTCCCAATAAACCCAGGGTAACTTTTGATGTGGAGGGGACCCCAGTAAACTTTGAAGTGGATACAGGGGCAGTATACTTAGTCCTTAAGGCCCCACTGGGCCCTCTATCAAATAAAAGCTCTCTAGTTCAAAGTGCTAACACCAGTAAATATGGGAATTAGACAACTAAGAAAACCATGGACATGAGGAAAGGAAAAATCCATCACTCCTTCCTAATAATCCCAGAATGCCTGGCCCCATTGATGGGCAGAGATCTGCTCACCAAGCTCCGGGCCAAAATGACTTTTAACCATGAAGGCCCCAAAATGATATTTCTAAATCCTTTAGTATAAACTCCTATATTCACGGCTTTAAATATGTCAGTAGAAGATGAAAAGCAACTCTTCACACCCCCCAAGACTGATCAAACAGGCAAGCTACCCCAGAAATGGATAACAGATTACCCAGATGCCTGGAAAAAAACTGCTGGGTTAGGACTAGCCATGAAACAACCTCCAAAAACAGTGGAGTTCAAAACCTCAGCCTCCCCAATCAATGTCAAAAAATATCCTCTGAGCAAAAAAGCTAAAGATGGGATAAGGCCCCATATTCAGAAATATCTGGCCTTAGGGTCCTAAGGCCTTGTCAATCATCCTAAAACACTCCCCCGCTACCAGTATAAAAAGCCAGGAGCCGGGGACTATCCCCCATTAAAGACATAAGAGAGACCTACAACAGAGTGTAGGACATTCACCCCAGTGTACCTAATCCGTACAATCTGCTTATCACTCTGAACCCTGAGAGGAAATGGTATACTGTTCTGGACTTAAAAGATGCTTTCTTTTGCTTGCCTCTGCATAAATATAGTCAGTTGCTGTTTGCTTGCTAGTGGGTAGACCCAGAAACTGGAACGTGTGGTCAACTAACTTGGACTAGACTCCCCAAAATGGTTGAAAAACTCCCCCACTCTCTTTGATGAAGCCCTCCAAAGAGATCTCAACAGCTTCAGAACTACGCACCCCGAAGTCACCCAGCTTCAATACGTGGATGACCTGCTACTGGCACCCAACACCAAGGATATCTGTGAATCTGGGACCCAAGCAGTATTATGTGAGCTTCCTCAACTCGGGTATAGAGCTTCTTCCTAAAAGGCCCAAATTTGCCAGCA
The DNA here is from genome assembly GCF_048772815.1 of Callospermophilus lateralis. Taxonomy (NCBI): domain Eukaryota; kingdom Metazoa; phylum Chordata; class Mammalia; order Rodentia; family Sciuridae; genus Callospermophilus; species Callospermophilus lateralis. Next base: position 236,203 of record NW_027512559.1, read on the forward strand.
GGAAGTAATCTTCCTGGGCTATTCCTTTAGGGGCAGTAAACGATGGCTCACTGAGCCCAGAAATCAAACGGTTGTGCAGAAACCACCCCCATCTAACAGCAGACAACACAGAGAGTTTCTTGGGACTGCTGGGTTTTGCAGGTTAAGGATTCCTGTGTTTGGGTCCTTAACTTCTCATTTACACCCGCTGTTAAAGGAGATGCCCAATTCTAATGGACCCCTGAGATCCAGCAAGCTTTTGATAATATCTAAGGACACTGACACTGTACTCCTCAACTTCACTGAGCAAAGCCTGAAATTTCAGAAAGCCCTACACTACGTTAAAAATGTACATCAGTTCACTCACCTTGGTTCAAAGAAATTGCAGGCATTCCTGAAGGATCAAGAACAGAGTTTTCCACTAACCGACTCACAGTGAAAGGAAATAACTGAACAGGTAAAAAAAAGCCTGTCGGGTCTGTCAATAGGTTAATGCTTACCCTTCCAACTTTCCTGCAGGAAAGCACCTACGAGGAACCAGACCAGGACAATTCTGGGAAGTGGACTTTACTGAAATTAAGCAAGCATGGTATGGACTTAAATATCTCCTACTCTTTGTAGATATATTTCATAATGGATTGAAGCCTCCCCCCCCCCAAAAAAAAAGGCGCAAATGGTGGTCAAGAAGATCCTGAAAGATATTTTTCCAAGGTACGGCCTGCCTAAGGTAATAGGGTCTGATAATGGACCAGCGTTCATGGCCCAGGTAACTCAGGGGTTAGCCAGGACCCTGGGGATTAATTGGAAGTTACATTGTGCTTATAGACCCCAGAGTTCAGGACAGGTAAAAAAATTAAATAGAACCATTAAAGAGACCTAAACGGAATTAAGCTTAAAGAGTAGCATAAAAGATTGGACTATGCTCCTGCCTTATGCACTATTTCATGCAAGAAATACTCCCTCTGTTTCTTTGTGTAACCTCACCCCCTATGAAATTCTCTATGGGGCCCCATCTCCAGTAAGGGACCTAACCCTAACTCAAAGATCTAATGATCCCTTCCACACCACCTTGCTTGACAGACTTAAAGTTCTGGAAGGAACTCAGCAATACCTGTGGAAACAGCTGGCCACTGCCTACCAACCTGCTGAAGAGGGTACTCCACATCTATATCAAGTAAGAGACTTTGTCTACATAAGACAACATCAGGTGTCATCCCTGGAACCCGGCTGGACAGGACCATACCAGGTGCTACTTATAACACCTACAGTGCTAAAGTTAGACGGAATCACTTCCTGGTTCCTAATTCTCATCTCAAGCCTGTGCCCTGTCCAGAATCTGGCTGAAAAATGAAAAAGACTGGTAACATTTTCAAATTGTAAATTCGCCATGTGAATAAGACTATTGACTCTCCAATTGGTCACCAGTAGTCCTAACCCTCATCAACCCGTTCAGCAGCGATGGCTGATCACAAATCCTACTAGACAAGAAGTATGGTCTATCGCACATACAGCCCACTTAGGGACCTGGTGGCCATCTCTCCACCAAGAAATTTGTCAGCTGGCTATACGTCTTTCCTATTGGGAAATCCCTGATGAAGAGGATCCCCAAAAATTCCATTAAATACTTTCCATACAATAGATAATGGAAACAAACATTATGGATGTAGGGACACGCGAGCCAGATGCAGGTTGGCTAGCCTAGATTACTATGTTTGCCTGGCGGACTACCAAAGCCAAAAACAGCCACGACTGTGTGGGGGAAAAGCCAACTTCTTCTGTAAATAATGGGGATGTGAGGATACAGGGGCTACCTGGTGGAAGCAAAACTCCTCATCAAATTCAGTACACAGCATTGGCCATATTACCAGTTAGATAACAAAAACCGATGGCCACCAGAAGGGTCTCTAGATCCTCAAATTTTGCGTGACCTTTTCAACTTCGACAAGTGCTCAAAAGTGTGGAAGGAAATTCCCCTACGTGTAGGCCTTTTCCCTCCTATGCTCAAATCCTGAACTATGCTTCTCCAATAGATACTCACCCGCAGCCTTCTGCCCCAGACTCTCTGCTGTCACTCCCACATCAGCAACCTGATTTCTCAGCTCCAGTTACTAGATCAAAAACCCAAATTTCCGTCGGTTCTCAGACCATTGCCCCTTGCTGAGCTTGCAGGTACTGAGGTACCCTTCCACCCACTCACTCCTCTCTCCTCCTGTCAGTGCCCACACCGGGTCCCACCAGGTCCTCTTACCAGCTAACCCAAAGCTCAAACCAGCTAAGGAGTGCCCTCAGACGCCTATCAAAGATGTAATTAAAATGGCCTTTAAAGTTGCTTTGTCATCACTGAAAACAGGTTACTAAGAATTTAAAGTCCCTCACAGGCTTTTTGGGATACTCACTCCCGTCTTTCCCTCTGCTCTACCTGTTCTACTGCTCAAGTTTTGTTGCCAGGAAAATCCCAAACCCCTTTCCCATAATTCTTTTATATCTCTTTTTCCTCATCCTCAGATCCACGGAGCTGCTCTCATCCCCTGCCTTCCCTGTCTTCCCCTCTGTATCAGGCCCACAGAAAAGTCTTAAATGACCTTCTCCAGAAGTCTTCACCATGGCTGACTTTAAGCCTTTCAGCAACACAGTTCCTATAAAAGAGTTCAATGTAGATAAACTTCCTCTATTCGTGTTGCTCTGTTCTACTTGGCCACTGGCTGGAAAAATCAGCACTCCTAAGCTAGACACCCCCTTAGTAGTTTTTAACAAAATATATGAAGAAGGCCTCTGCCCTAGAGCTGGGGCTTCATAGAGATGGCTACATTTCTAAGATATAGAAGTTACCAACTGGGCTCCATGGTAACAGCTGGCAGGGAGGAAAAGAAAAAAAAGAAGAAAAAAGTTCTCCCCCTCCCAGGTGTCCTTAAGAAGTTAACTTTCCCAGAACAGAGGAAAAAAAAAACAGAAACAAAAACTGCTTTTTGTGAACTTCTGCAGACTGTGAACTTCTGAGCCCCTTCCCTTACATGCTGGGTACAAAATTCTGAAACAACCTAAACTTTGGGTTCAGGGATTAATTGATTACAACAGAAGCAATGCCCTCTAAATCCGGATGCAACCAAATAAGACTGTTTCCCTGTCTTCTGTGCTATCTTAGGTACCTTGCCTTGTCCATCTCTACAGCAGTACAATTCTATACACTTAAACATTGTTTATGTTTTCATAAAATGGTCAACAGATGTGATTAATTATGTAATGGTGCAGATGTTTTCCAGAGTGCTCTATCATGACGCAGGTACATTTAAATATCAAATAGGGGGGCAAACAACCCGGTTCTGCCAGGAACCTGTATCCCTCACTTTAGTCATCCTATTATGAATAGGAGTTGCTGCAGGGGTGGGCACAGGAACCACTGCCCTGGTCCATGGGACACAACAAATGACCCAATTAGAAGCAGTAATAGACCAAAACTTAAAGATATTAAAAACCTCCTTCACAGCTTTACACGAATCTTTAACCTCTCTCTCTGAAGTTATTTTACAGAACAGTCGAGGGTTGGACCTCCTCTTCATGAGAGAAGGGGCCTTCGTCCTGCATTGAGGGAAGAATGTTGTTTTTATGCCGACCATACTGGAGTTGTAAAAGAATCTATGATTAAATTAAGAAGATGCCTTGAAGAGCATCAACAAGAGAGAGAGGCCCAAAAAAGGTGGTTTGAGTCTTGGTTCACAAAGCCCCCTCATTAACTACATTTTCATCAGCCCTGGCCAGTCCATTAATAATCCTCATATTATTGGTAATTGTAGGACCCTGTTTGATCAACCGTGTAGTTTCCTTTCTCCATGCTCAAATTGGACAAGTTAAACTTATGGTAATCAGAAAACAATATACCACACTAGTAAACATAAAATGTGACACCCCCAATGATCATTTTTATGATTAAAAGTAACCAAAAGAAGAAGTGGGGAATGAAAGGTTAATAAAATAGGTACTTGTCACTTCCAGTTTTTCGGTATGCTTAACAAAACACTGTTGATGTCTTGAGAACTGTTTGCTAATCTAGTTCCCTGAAAGTGCTGTACCCAACTGCAAAACTGCAGAATGTACTTCCTCACCCATTTGGACGCAAACCGCCCACTCGCCCTGACCCATCAATAAACTTTCCTATCTGCCCTCTCCAAGGAAAGTATATAAGCTCTGCTTAAGCTGTTCTCAGGACTCTGTGCTCTATTCAAGGGAGCTCTGACCCCAGCATGCTGGACCCCCATAAATCCTTGGCTGTTGCATGAGACAGTCTCTGGTAGTCTCTTCCTCCGACACTCGCCTGACCTTTACATTGGTAAAATAATAAGTGTCATCTTTGCTTTTTGTGTCCAGAATATTACTGTGATAAAATGTATATGTAGATAAGGTGACGTGAGTATTTCTTCCACCATTTCTGGGAGCAATATTTTGAAGATGTATAAATTAGTATTGGGGGTACAAATAGGTATATCCTGTGACTCTGAATATAGAGATAATGCATGAATAGACCATAATGTGAATAAATAATACAATGGGTTCCAAATTTAAATAATGGATTCCATTGATATCTGAAAATATACAGGAAATCTTATATTGATATACATACATTCATTTCAACCACTAATACATCTAATGGTAATATTAGGATTATGGTTTATCATGAAGAGTGTGTGAGTTTTGCTTCAAAAGTGATCATGGAAATTAAAAATAATGTGTTTGGAAAGAAGTCTCATGAAAAGCCCAGTCAAGAAACCTAGAGGAATTTATGTGTTCTGAAGCAGGAAGTGATGAAAGTGAAACAACTGCCTATAAGTTTGCTAACTTGTGGATGGAATATATATCCTATCATGTGCATAAATTGAAGAAATAGTATTGTACCAGTGCTGAATAAAAATGACCTTCAAAATACACATCATGTCCCACTGGAATCTACTTGCATTGATGTTAAACTGGGTCAGTTACTGTAAAAATAATAGTATTTGTATGCAAAATAAACTGAAGTTAGTTTTAAGTACTGGAAACAAATATGTATTTCAGGTGGATGAATATTTCTGTGAAAAATCTTGTGAAAAGTTGATTATAAATCCATATACATGAACATGAATGAATTTAGAGAGTGTATATAAGACACATATATTTCTGGAGAGTATATATACATATATATATATATATATATATATATATATATATATATATATATATATACACACACACACACACACACACATACACACACACACAAAATACACACACACACAGAGACATTAAATTAGCAATATATATGCCAATCTAAATTTATCATGATATATATATCATCCACAGATGCAAAAATATTTCTTTAATTGAACATGGATTTATGTATAATGTTGTTCAACTAGGAAGCTCACCTATAGGTTGAATTTTCAGTTCCAACAGCGTTTAAGAGGAGTGATCACTTCTCACAAATTGTATTTGCCAAATCAGCCACCTCACAAAAATGTACATGTGATACCAGGTATGATTCTATATGTGCATTTAAAAGTACATGTGCTAAATAGGATACAGAGAAAGGGAGACAGGAATTCACATATTTGTTAACCTTAAAAACACATGGAGAACTATTTAAATTAAATATTGACTAGATTTATAACACCTACCATTAATCATGCAAAATACAAGTACAACTATACACTATGATTTCTCCTAACTGCTTGTATTCCTATTCTGTTTGTGTTATTTTTCTCCATCATATTAGGAGTAGTAGTCAGAGTCTAGTAGGGTATGGGTTCATGTCAGAGATTCAGTATTTTGAATGGAAAATTGTAAAATGAATGCAATGTGTATGTAAATATGTGCTACAAAAAAATGTTCACACTCTCATCCAGAACATTGCCTTGACATTGCCTTTGTTCCGAGTAAGACACAATTAGAGGAGAAAAGTTAGAAAATCTGTGAATATATATCAGGAATGAAAAATGCTCAGGAGTTCACAACCTCCGAGGTGGTAGAGGAGTTTTCAAAAGTAAGGGACAGGGTAAACATTTCTCAAACATGGAGCTCTGCTGGTGTAAAGACTTCTTGAGAAACTTCCTCTGAGGTTGGGCACTTAAAAATATATGTTGTTGTTAGGAGCTTTAGCTTCCTTTGTTGGGAGACCATCAAATCTGGGTGTGCAACAATGTGACCTGGAGGATATTGTTTCTAATTTTCCAATGAACATGAGGCAGCCATGCTGAATACTCTCTTTGTAGTTTAACTATGGTCACTGGGTTGTAAGTGTCTCCACGTGTGGACTGTGAAGCCATTTGGTCATTCTCCAATTTTCGTGGTGTTTCTCACAGGTGCACTGGGAGTTTGGTATTTGCTTCATGAAATACAAGGAGCTAAACTGGGACACAGTGCTGGAGAGAGTTCTGTCCCGTGTGGAGGGTCACGGTCTGCATGAGAATGCACCAACCAGGATTCAATTCCACATAAGTTGCCCCCATTTCCATAGCAACCTGATTCTGAACATTGCCCTGAAACCTCTCTATATAAAAAACACCTTTGCATAGAAGGGTCTGCTGGCTGTACCATGTCAGTCACAAGCCTTTGGGAAGCCAATGGCAGATCCACATGTCACCACCACACATGTTTTATCACACACCTTCACACCACTGCTCTAGGCCCACTAATGAGCAGGATCCAACTTACTGGCATCACTGTTCTACACAAATTTCATGAAACCCAGTAAATCAAGGCACTGTCTGGTACACTCATCATCAGCAACAGGACATCCAAAAGTTCTCCAGTGCCACCTGGTCATGGGAATTTCAAAAATTTCATGGTATTTATCAAGCCATTTGTCAAGGATGAAGTTGGAGGCTCTGGGGGTTTCAATTCATTCAGGAACCATTAAATGTTGAGGAAGCTCATTTCAATGAAAGCTCTAGAGAACACTCACAGGCAAGGCTTCCCAAAGAGTAGCCAAAAGGTCACATGAAGCCAGGCCCATTGAGGTCTACAATGTGAGGTCCATGCGTGTTTTGACTCAACTGTGGCTGCAAAGTCTTTCAGAATAAAATCATGTGATATCCTGGCTGAGATTCCCAGTGCTCTGTGGAAAGCCACTCTGGGCCTAGATCTCAGGTTCCAAGGGCAACTCTCATGCATGGCCTAGTAAAATTCAAACACAATTGATGACAATGCTTCTCTGAGGTCAGTTCCAGAACTCAGACTCTAAGGGGAATCACACCAGAGTTAAAGCCCAGGTAAACCCAGGCATCTCTTCCAACTGCCACACAACTTACCACAATTCAAAACAAAATTCTCCCACATGGCCCTTATCTTCTTCCATGTAGACCCTCATCATAACCTCTGGATGGAGTTTTCCATGAGGGACACAGACCAAGACAATGTCCAAAATAACCTACCTTTCCCCCGATTTGCCTAAAATCAGTGTGGCCTGGAAACCCTGACTGTGAACGAGGAGTGATCAAATAGGTCTGCCATTAATACTGCTTGGCTTCTCCAATTTGAGGCCTACTGACTGTGGGGTTTAGATTCTTTATGTGAATTGGAGTAATGAGAACACCCAAGCACGTATGGGCTAGCCTCTGCAGGGCTTTGAATAACTCACTTGACCCAAAGGATCCCTATTCTCACTTGATAGATGTCAGGAACCTTTGAAAGGAAGGCGAGAGTCTTCATCCACAATGACCGCTCTTTTGGCTATTTTGGTTCTGTATGCATCCATGGGATCTTTCTTTAGATCCATCAGGTGCTGAGAATCTAAGCCACAGCCTCACACAGGGCCAAGAGGCTGATTCAGACACACCCCTTTCCAAAGCAATTAAGCAAAGAGCCCTAGGTGATGCCCATTCATTTCCATTTGAAAACTGTTTTCTTCAGGCTTCACAAATTGGTGGCCCGAGGCAAAGAACTTCATGACATTCATAGCAACAGAATAATAGGTAAGCAAAAGGAGTGCATATCCCACTTGAATCAAAGTGTGAAATATGATATATCAAGAACTATGTAATGTTTTGAACAACCTACAATAAAAATTAATTAAAAAAAAAAGGCCCAAAGCAGGGTTTCTCCACTGAGATTTAGTGGTCACACATATTTCTGATTTTTCTGAGATGCTCACAATTCACTTGAGCTATCCAGTACATGGCCATGTCACAGAGCTTGGAGGTGGTACATACCTTAGAGACAAAACCATGAGACTATTCTGGAGAGGGGCCAGAATTCTGGAAGAAAACTGTAACTTAGGAAGATTGCAGGTGTTACCCATTGATAAGGCAATCTGAACTCCATTCATAAATTAGGCAGGATGAATTCTGGGAAGCTTTCTACTAGACAGGACACATCCATTGATGCATTCTTTTTTTCTAATGAGTACAACCACGGACACAGTGAGGTAAACAGACATAGAAACACTCGCCTTGTCAAATGACTTACAATAAACAGTTCATTCCACAGCACATAAAGCGCCTTGCCTACCTATTCTCAGAAAATGAGACAAAACCACAAACCAACACCCACAAAGGCAGCTCCTTCCCCCAAGAAGGTCTGTTACTATCCGGAGTGTCCTCTGACTGGTGGGCCATATTATTTTCCCCCTAAATGGCCTGAAATGTCTCAGATCTGGTCTCCTTGGCCAACTCTGTGAAGGTGTCAGGACCCAGAGGTGAGCCACTACCTGCTTTCTCAGGAAAGGCCCCTCTTCAGAGCTTTACTGGCATTTTGCAATCCTCACATCAATAGGTACCAAGAAAGACTTACTCTGTCCTTGGTAAATCCAAACAAGTGAGACCACTGGGACTGGGACTGGGACTGACTCTGGGTGCCTGGCTTCATGAATCTCAAGTTCTGAGATTTCCTTCACTAAGGAAGTGATGTGAGGTCACTTCCTTCAGGAACTGAATGAGGTCACTGCCTTGGCAATCACTTTGTCCAACCAGTGGCTTCCAAGTCTCACATGAAAAGGAGGCTGTCCCTAATTCCTGTGACACTTTCACAAGTTAGAATCTTATATCAACCATAGGCACCCGGGAACAGCTACCCACACAGGCCTGGTTTGGTCCATCTTCTCTACATTAAGAATAGAGAGGCTGATTCAGACAGAAACCTTCATCCTGACCAGGTTGTTTGCCACTGAACATGACTTTTGCTCTCTCAGGTCCTTCATAGCTGCGTATATATTCTCCAGTGATCATTTCAGCATGGAACTTTGAGGGTCTCAGTAGGTGGAAGACCCCCTACATTTCTTTACTGTAAGACCAACTCTGTCCCTTCCCTCTGTAAATTTAGATTGAGGGAACAGTGTATGGTTAGGGTTAACAACATGTTTTATTTGTGTTAGGAATCATTCTGCTGGATGAATAATGATATTGGGAACCTGAAATATTTATAAGAATATGTATTTGAAATATAAGTATGAAAAGAGAAATCTAGGTAAGATTTGAAGCCAGGAAGGGCATTGGGCCCTTGATTATGATATTTAGCTTTGAATTACATTCTGCAATGTGGTCGCAGGTAAATCTACATACAATGGAATAAAACCTAGTACCTCAGATGCCTGAATGTCGAAGAGAACATCCAGTCAAAAAGGGATAGTCAGTAGGATTAGGAAAATAGTAGGTTTAGGTTGAAGAGTGAGTCTTTGAGTTGGAAATATAGTTCTTTAGCAATAGGGTTTCGTTTAGAGACTGAATGAAAATATCAGCACATATGAAGAGTCAGTCACAATGATGAACTGGGGAAAATATGTAGGAAAGCAGATATAAAATAGAGACATTAGGAAATCAGGCAAAGTATAAAGTGAGTAACAGGATTAGACATTTTCAACAGGGTTGAGGTTGAATATATGATATTAGAAGAAACAAATATGTAGTCACCAATAGGATTGAAATTTGAGAGCATTAGGCGACCTGGACATGGATGGTTTTAGTAATATATATTCACGTTCAATTTAGGTTTTGGTACAATCATAAGTGTTACCTTTACATTTGTGTCCAGAATATTACTGTGATAAAAATGTATATGTAGATCAGGTGATATGAGTATTTCTTCCACCATTATGGGGAGCAATATTTTTACAACCTATAAATTAGTATTGGGGAAAAAAATAGGTGTACCCTGTTTTGATGAATATAGAGATGATGAATGAATAGACCAAACTGTGAATAAATAATATAACTGGACCCAACATTAGAAATTGGAATTGGAATAAATTGATATCTGAAAATATACAGGAAATCTTATATTGATATTGGCATACATACATTCATTACAACCAGTTGTACATCTAATGGTAATATTAGTGTTACGGTTGATCATGAAGAGTGTGTGAGTTTTGCTTCAAAATTGATTATGCAAATCGGAAATAATGTGTTTGCAAAGAAGTCTCATGAAAGACCAGTCAAGAAACATGGAGGAATACATGTGTTCTGAAGCAGGAAGTGATTGAAAGTGAATCAAAAGTTTTAAATTTTGAAATTTTGGATGAAACATTTATCCTTTGATGTGCATAAACTGAAAAAATAGTACTGTACCAGTGTTGAATAAAAATGAATGTCAAAATACACATCATGTCCCATAGGAATCTACTTGCATTGATATTAACCTGGGTAAGTTACTGCAGAAATATTAGGATTTGTATGCACCTTTCATTGAAGTTAGTTTTCAGTACTAGTAAACAAATATGTGTTTCAGGGGGATGAATATTTCTGAGAATAATCTTGTAAAAATTTGATTATAAATCCACATACATGAATATGAATGTATTTAGGGAGTGTATAATAAGACACATATATTTTATATTTTAAAAAATCTAGAGATTGTATATATATATATATATATATATATACACACACAAACACAAAACACACACAGACATTAAAGAGTAGCAGTATATATGCCAATCGAAATTCATGGTGAAATATATATCGTCCACTGATCCAAAAATATTAATTTTACTGAACATGGATTTATGAATAATGTTGTTCAACTAGGAAGATCACCCATAGGTTGAATTTTAAGATCCAACAGCATTTACGAGGAGTTATCTCTTCTCATAATTTTTATCTGCCACGTCAGCCTCCAAACAAGTATGTACATGTGATACCAGCTAGGATTCTATATGTGCATATAAAAATACATTTGCTGAATAGGCTACAGAGAAAGGGAGATAGAAATTCACATATTTGTTAACTTTAAAAACACATGGATAACTATTTCAATTAAAAATTATCTAGATTTATAACACCTACCCTACATAATGCAAAAGGCAAGTCCAACTATACACCATGCCTTCTCTGTACTGCTTGTATTTCTATTCTGTTTGGGTTATTTTTCTCCATCATATTAGGATTAGTAGTCAGAGTCTAGTAGGGTATGGGTTAGTGTCAGGGATTCAGTATTTTTAATGGGAAATTGGAAAATGAATCCAATGTGTATGCAAATATGTGCTACACAAAAATCTTCCCACTCTCATCCACAACAATGCCTTGACATTACCTTCACCCCAGGTAAGACACAATTAGAGGAGAAGAGTTAGAAAATCTGTGAATGCAAATCTGAAATGGAATATGCTCAGGAGTTCACAACCTTGGAGGTGGTAGAGCAGTTTCCAAAAGTAAGGGACATGGTAAACACTCCACAAACATTGAGCTCTGCTGGCCTAAAGACTTCTTGAGAAACTGCCTCTGAAGCTGGGCACTTGAAATATATGTTGTATTAAGGAGTTTTAGCTTCTTTTGTAGTGAGACCATCAAAGCTGGGTCTGCATCTATATGACCTGGAGAACATGGATTCTTATTTTCAAATGAACCTGAGGCAGCAGTGCTGAATTCTCTCTTTGTAGGTAAAGTGTGGCCACTGGAGGCTAAGTTTCATCCCGTGTGGACTGTGAAGCCATTTGGTCCTCCTCAAATTTTTGTGGTGGTTCTTGCTGCTGCACTGGGGCTTTTGGTTCTTGCTGCTGCACTGGGCTTTTTGAACAACAAGTTCAACTGGGACACAGTGCTAGAGGGAGTTCTGTCACGTGTGGTGGGTTAGGGTCTGCAGGAGAATGAAACAACCAGGCTTCTTTCTCACATAGCTTGCACCCTTGACCATATCAACCTGATTCTGATCATTACCTTGAAAGCTCTCCAAATAAGAAGATGCCTTTACAAATAAGGGTCTGCTGGCTGCACCATGTCAGTCACAAGCCATTTGGAAGCAAATAGGCTAATCACATGGACCCACCACAGATGTTTTATCACACACGTGGCTACCACTGCTCTAGGCCCACTACTCAGCAGGCTCCAACTTACTACCATCTCTGTTCTACATTATTTTTATAAATTCCAGTCAATCAAGGCACTCTCTGGTACACTCATGATCAGCAGCAGGACATCCAAAGATACTCCAGTGCCACCTGGTCATGGGAATTTCAAAAATTTCAAAGTATTTATCTAGCCATTTTTCAAGGATGTAGTTGGGAGGCACTGTGGCTTTCAAGAACCATTAAATGTTGAGGAAGATCATTTCAGTGAAACTCTGGAGAACTTTCATAGGCAACGCTTCCCATAGAGTGGCCAAAAGGTTACATGAAGCCAGGCCTATTGAGGTCTACAATGTGAGTTCCATGTGTGTTTTGACTCTCAAGTATGGCTGCCAAGTCTTTAAGAATAAAATCATGGGATAATTTGGCTGAGATTCCCAGTGCTCTGTGGAAAGCCACCCTGGACTTTGATCTAAGTTTATAAGGGCGACTCTCATGCATGGCTTCCTAAAATCCCAACTCGATTCATGGCAATACTTCTCTGAGGTCACTTCCAGAACTCAGTCTCTAAGGGGATTCACACCAGAGTTCAAACCCAGGTGGACCCAGTCATCTCTTCCAACTGCCACACAAATGACCACAATTAAAACCAAAATAGTCCCACATGGCTCTCATCTTCTTCCATATAGACACTCATCATAACCTCTAGCTGGAGGTTTCTATGAGGAGCGCAGGACAAGACAGTGTCCAAAATACGCACTCTTGCTCGTCATTTCCATAAAGTCAGAGTGGCCTGGACACCCCTTCTGTGAACCAGAAGTGATCAAAAAGGCCTACCATTAATACTGCTCAGCTTCTCCAATTTGAGGCCTACTGACTGTGGGGTTTAGATTCTTTATGTGCATTGGGGTCATGAGAAAACCCAAGCACCTATTGGCTAGCCTCCGCAGGGCTTTGAAGAAGTCATTTGACCCAAAGGATTCCTATTCTCACTTGATAGAGGTCAGGAACCTTACAGAGGAAGGCAAGAGAATTTATCCATAATGACTGCTCTTTTGGCCATTTTGGTTTTGGATGCACACATGGCATCTTTCTTTAGATCCATCAGGTGCTGAGAATGCAAGCCACAGCCTCACACACAGCCAACAGACTGGCTCAGACACATCCCTTTCAAAAGCAATTACTCAAAGAGAGACAGGTGATGCTCATTCATTTCCATTAGAAAACTGTTTTATTCAGGTTTCACAAAGTGGTGCCTTAGGCAAAGACCTTCCTGACATTCAGTGCTACAGAACAATAGGTAAGCAAAGGCCCAAAGCAGGGATTCTCCACTGAGACACTCATGATCACACAGATATCTGAGTTTCCTGAGATTCTCGCCATTCCCTTCAGCTATCCAGTACACGGCCATGTCACAGAGCTTTGAGGTGCTACATATCTTGGTCACAAAACCATGAGTCTATTCTGGAGAGTGGCCAGAATTCAAGAAGAAAACAGAAACTTAGGAAGACAGCAGGTCTTGCCCATCAATAAGGCAAGCCTCCGTCCTTTCATAAATTGGGCAGGATGAATGTGGGGAAGCTTTCTCCTAGACAGGACACATCCATTGATGCATTTTCTTTTGTAATGTCTACAACCATGGACACAGTTGGATACACAGACATAGAAACACTTGCTTTGTCAAATGACTTACTAGAAACAGTCCATTCTAAACCAAAGAAACCGCCTTTCCTACCTATTCTCAGAGCATGAGACAAAACCACATACACACACTCATTCCCACAAAGGCACCTTTTTCCCCCAAGAGGGTCTGTGACTATCAAGAGTGTCCTCTGCCTTGTGGGCCATACTATGTTCCCCCGAAATGGCTTCTCTATTCTCAAATCTGGACTCCTTGGCCCACTCTGTGAAGTTGTCAGGAGCCAGCGGTGAGCCAATACCTGCTTTCTCAGGAAAGACCCCAATTCAGATCTTTCCTGGCATTTGGCCATCCTCACAACTGTAGATACCAAGAAAGATTGACTCTCTCCTTGGTAAATCCAAAAAGTGAGACTTCTGTGACTGTTATTGGGCCTGACTCTGGCTGCCTGTTTTCAGGGATCCCAAGTTCAGAGAGTTCCATCACCAAGAAAGTGAGGTAGGTCACTTCCTTCATGAAGTGAATGAGCTCACAGCCTTGGCAACCACTTTGTCCTAACAGTTGCTTCCAAGGGTCCCATGAGATGGAGGCTGCCCCTACTTCCTGTGACACTTTCACAAGTTAGAATGGTATATCAACCATTGGTACCGGGGAAAAGATCTCCACACAGGCCTGGTTTGGTCCATTTGCTCTATATTAAAAAGAGAGAGGCTTATTCAGACACATCCCTTCATAGTGACCAGGTTGTTTGCCATGGAAGCTAACTTTTGCTCTCTCAGGTCCTTCATAGCAGTCTACATCTTCTTCGGGGATCATTTCTGCATGGATCTTTGATATTCTCAGCAGGTGGAAGATCCCCAACATTCCTCTTTTGTAAGACCAACTCTGTCCCTGCACTGCTCTAAAGTTAGATTGAGGGAACAGTGTATGGTTAGGGTTAATAATATGTTCAATTTTGGTTAGCAATCATTCTGCTGGATAAATAATGGTATTGGAAACCTGTGATATTTACAAGAATATATAGGTAAAATATAACAGAAATCTAGGGAAGATTTGAAGCCAAGTAGGGCATTGGGCCCTTGAGTGGGATACTTAGCTTTGAATTATATTCTGCACAGATGTCTCAGATAAGTCAATATACAATGAAATTGGATCTTGTACCTCGGATGATTGAATAACAAACAGAACATCTAGTCATAAAGGAATAGTCCGTAGGATTACCAAGGTAGTCAGCAGGTTTATAAAGAAGAGTGAGTATAGGATTTGGACCAAAAGTTCTTTACAAATAGGGTTTCGGGTAGAGAGTGAATGTAAATGTCAGCACATGTGAAGAGTCAGTCACAATGATGAACAGGGGAAAATATGTAGGAAAGCAGACATAAATAGAGACATTAGGAAATCAGCAAAAGTATAAAGTGTGTAATTGGTTTAGACATTTTCAACAGGGTTGAGTTTGAATATATAATCTTAGGAAGAAACAAATATGTTGTCACAAATAGGATTGAATTCGAGAGCATTAGGTAACCAGGACTTGGATGTTTTTTTGAAATCCATGTTCACTTTCCATTTAGGCTTTTTTAAAATCATAAGTGTGACCATTGCATTTTGTGTCCAGAATATTATTGTGATAAAATGTATGTGTAGATCAGGTGACATGAATATTTCTTCCACCGTTTCTGGAGCAATGTTTTGTAGACGTATAATTTAGTATTTGGGGTACAAATAGGTGTACCCTGTGTCTATGAATATGCAGATTATGCATGAATAGACCATACTGTGTATAAATAATATAACTGGTTCCACTTTAAATAATGGATTGAATTGATATCTGAAAATATAAAAGAAATCTCATATTGATATGCAATCATTCATTCCAACCACTTATACATCTAATGGTAATATTAGGGTTATATTTTATCCTGAAAAGTGTGTGAGTTTTGCTTCAAACGTGATTATGGAAATCAAAAATAATGTGTTTGGAAAGAAGTATCATGAAAAAATAGTCAAGAAACCTGGAGGAATTCATGTGTTCTGAAGCAGGAAGTGATTGAATGTGAAACACATGCATATAAATTTGCGAACTTTTGAATGAAATATATACAGTATGATGTGCATAAGCTGCAGAAATAGTAATGTAGCAGTGTTGAATAAAAATGAACATCAAAATATACATCATGTCCCCTAGGAATCTACTTGCATTGATATTAATCTGGGTCAGTTACTGTAGACATATTAGGATTTTTATGCACCATTTACTGAAGTTAGTTTTCAGTACTAGGAAACAAATATGTATTTCAGGTGGATGAATATTCTGAGAATAATCTTGTGGAAACTTGATTTTAAATCCATATAAATCGCAAAACATTATAAACAAAAAACACACACAGACATTAAAATGTAGCATAGTATATGCCAATTGAAATTCATCTTGAAATATATATCATCCACTGATCCAAAACTATTTGTTTAATGAACTTGGATTCATGAATAATGTTGTTCAACTAAGAAGCTCCCCCATAGTTTGAATTTTCTGTTCCAACAGTGTTTAGGAGGAGTGAGCTCCTAAATGTGTATGCAAATATGTGCTACACAAAAATATTTCCACTCTCATCCAGAACAATGACTTGATATTACCTTCGCCCCAAGAAAGACACAATTGGAATAGAAGAGTTAGAAATTCTGTGAATACATATCTGGAATTAAAATGCTCGGGAGTTCACAACATTGGAGTTTGCAGAGGAGTTTCCAAAAGTAAGGGAGAGGCTTGATAGACCCAACCAGATTTTTTATTAAAATTGGGAACCATCTTGCCACAAAGCCGTGAAAAGATAATTTTGGCTTTACTCTAAATTACTGCAAATTCTGAACCTGCTTGGAACGCCTGCCCGTGCCTTGAACTCATCCACACCTGGCTCTCTGACCAGATAACAGTACTTTCTGAAACTTTAGTGACACCTCATAAATATTGGCCTTCCCTGGCCAGACAACAACCCTCTCTGAGGCCCTAATGGTCCTCATTATTTCTGATATTGGGGCCAGCAAAAAAAAAATGTAAACTACCATTAGTGTGATGCTTTCAAAGTTTTGTTATCTGTAACCACCCGTTTGTGTAACTTTCTGGGCTATATAGCTGGGCTGTAGGAAAGGTGGGGTTGCTGTCTTGTTCCCGCCATTTTGGGAAGGAGAGGCAGCCCAGCCTGTTGAAATAATAAGCTTGCCTTAATTTGATTTTAATTGGAGTCAGTGGTCTTTTCTTGCATCCTAGTCCAAAATTTTGGAGTTCCCCAGTGAGATGACCCTGGCCGAGCAGATCACAAAACCAGACTGCTGAAAATTCTGAAGCTGGCCTTCCCTCCAGGGCACTGGGCTGGAGAACCACTCTAGGAGGTGCACAACTTGAGATGTTCCAAGGCCTTGGAGTGAGCCGTCAGTCTGGGGAGCACTGCAGTGAACCACCACACTAAAACTATTATCAAGCCCCTGGTGGAGGAGGCCTCCATAGGTAAGTGGCGCCTTTATAACATCTGATATCTGGTTAAGGGAGATCTCTTCTGATGACAGAGAGGTGGCCTGGGGAGGCTCACATACACTCCTGTCCAGGACAGTAATGAGAATCATGCTGTCCTCTGTTCTGTTCTGTAGGGATTTCCTCTGGAAGGGTAGAGAGGTGCCGATGGGCACACACACGCTCCTACCCTGGAGCTTTAGCAAGATGTTGCATTGCTCCTCTGTTTTTCTGTTTCGGCACCAGGATTCTGTTTTTCTGTGTTTTGTTCTGTGGTCTATATGTTTTTTGTTGTTTTTTTTGTGCGTTTTTTTGTTTGATTTCTGTGGTAAAATTTTAAGGATATTGGACGTGAAAAAGGGTAACAAAGCAAGTAAGCCTGACACCCTTTCGACTGTGTTTTAAGGAACTGTGATGAACTTTACCCACCTTTGTTAAGCAGGAAGAAAGAAGCCCCTAGCTGGCTGCCTGGAGCACACCCACTGCACAGGGCAATGCCTGCTGGGGAACGAAGAACTGAGTATACCCCAGGTTAACAAGTGAAACTCTTTAAAATCCCTTGTCCCTCCAGATCATGAGAGTCACAACCTTTTGGCAGAGTCCCCTTGTTTTTCCTTTGTTAGCAAAGCAATAAACCTCCATTTTCTTTTTCTCAAAACCCTGTCCTCATTATTAAATTAGCATTAATTTGCTTCAGGGTCAGAAACCGAACTTTAAGTTACAAATTTTGATACCCGGCCCCGTCCCAGAACTTTTTGAGAGCTGACGACTGAAATGTTAGGAGATGGTGCATGCTTGGAGTGGACCCGAAACAGAAGAGCTAATCCTGTAAGTAAAAGGAGGGACTGAGGGACCCCAGCAACTGCCAAAGCCCTGTTGCTTCAGGGAATTCCCTCCTTCCTTCCCTGCACTGTAAGAATTATGACACCTCTGTCTTCTTTTAAAAGAGAAAAATAAAAAGGGGACACTAAATGCAGTAAAGTCACCATGGAGACCCTTGATTTTACATTTCAGGTAGCTTCTCTGTGAAAACATCTGGTCCCCTTGTGGGGACATCTGTGGTGCCACTGGTGCAGGAGATTTTTCTCTTATCTGCTCTGTTTTAAAGGCTTCTGTCTGTCAGCCATATTCTGGAGTTCCTTTCTGTCTGTCTTGTGCCTTTGTTTTTGGCACTTTAAGACATGTGCAATAATGTGTTTATATTATAAATTGTTTCTTGAGAATGATCTTAGCTGAATGTGTGTCTAAATGATGATGTTTTATTGTAAAAATCTGGTATCTGAATGCGTTTTTTGAAGCATTGCACAATATTGCAGTTAAAAGTCGGGTTTAGGTAATTGTTTAGTTTTTGATTTCAGATAATTCATGCCAGAGAACTTAAATACTTAGGATGGAAAACTAAAGAACTCTACTTCCAAGTTGGCAAGTAACTTCCCAATCATGCACTCTTTTTTTCTCCAATTCTGAATTGGGTAGCCTGGGAAAATGTCACTGTGTTTACCAGTGCATTAATTTGGACAAGGATAGTAAATCATAGTATGATATCTGTTGACAAAACAAGATGTAAAGATATAAAATTTTGTGAATTGTATCTTAAACTTGTAGCATAATTTTCAACATCCTAACCAGAAAATTATGGTTAAAATGCCTTAGGCCTGAGGTGTCTGCTCAGAATAGCAGTTTTTTCCTGCTCCTTCCAGACCTCAGCCAGGACTTCTGTTGAAATGCAAATGAAAGTCTCCTGTAAGCTCAGTAGGAGACTGATCTGAGGCCTAAGGGAAAAAAATGGTAAATTGTATGGTATTTACTAATTACCGGCCAGTCATTTTTTCTAGGACTCATAATTTTTTCTTAGATTCTTTTTTTTTTTTTGAGTTTATGATTTTGATCCTACAGACCTAGGTTAATGTTTTTCTGATCAGTTTTATCTTTGACCAACTGTGGAGTTTTAAAAACATTGCAATGGTGATTTCACCTGTGAAAAGCTACAAGGCCTTCACTATTATTAGGTGTGCACACTTTTGTTATGTGTTTTATGTCTCTCTCTCTCTCTCTCTCTCTCTCTCTCTATATATATATATATATATATATATATATATATATATATATATATATATATATACACATATGTCCGTATATCATTCAAATGATACACAAATTAACATATATAAGGAGCACTCATATAAAAAAGCGCTCATAAAAACAAATTTTAAAAAGTGGACCACAGATCTTTAATTCACGTGGTTTAAATGTTTCAATTTAGATTGGATAAACAGATAAATATAAATGTCTTCAAATTTATGCCTATAAGTTTTTCTAGGTGTTCAAAAATGTAATAAAATATTATTGTCTACCAAAGGTCTATATGACTTTGTTCTAGGACTTTTCCTTCAACCAAAAAATGGTTTACACTGTTCAATACATTTGTCTAATATTTTGATTAAAAAGTAGAGTAAATTTGATTTGGATTTACTCATTCATGAGTGTTTTTGTTTGATATCTGATTGATATACTAAGGTCTATCAATTTTTAGTACAAAATCTGTATAAAATGTTTACAATCTTATACAGACTTTCTACTAAAGTCTGTGTAAGATTGTAAAAATTAGTCATGTGTTAAAGAGACAAAAATTTCTTAAAACATAAGATTACTCATAACATTGTGTTTATTAAGTCTTATTTTTTCCAGAGCAAGCAACCATAAAAATTAAACAACTGTTTAAAACAGAACTGTTATTTTAGAGCACTGTACTGCCATTTCTTTAAAAGATAAACTTGGTTAATGTAGAAACATCAATGTAAACTGTGATGCTATTAATGTGCTCATATCTTCCAGTTATACAACTCGATAAGGTAGAAACATTAAAAGAGCATTATATCAAGCTGGTGTTCTGAAGTTGTATGGTAAATAAAATATATATTGGGGATTTATTTACCTGTTATCAATAAGATATGTAAAGTTTTATGTTACACTTTACATTGTGAAACAATTTAAATGTATTTTTAAATTAATGAGAGCCTAATCTATTTGAATGTTAAAAACATTCAGCCATTCTTTAATTCATGTTTCAAAAGTGATATTATATGGTGTTAGCTAATGTTCATGTGACCTCAAACAATTTATGTAAACTTTGTAAAAGGATATTAAAAAACGAAGATCAGCTTTAGAACTAAAACACTTATGATTTATAAAGAGCCCTGTCTTACCTGAGATAAGGCTCTGTGTCCCATCTTACTACATGTGAGAATGACTACGAAAGCAGTAGGTCAGATTTTATTTCATTTAAAGTTATGTTCAAAAGTTTTGTTTTTTTCTTTTTTTTTTTTCTCTCAAGTTTACTAGGATCTCAAACAGGGAATATAAAGTAAAACTCACCCAAAAAATTCAGGGTAGCATTACATTAACTAAGTATTTTTACTCTTGTTAAAAAATTTTGTTTTTTAATTTGCTTATAAGTGATCTAAAGATTCCCTGTTGGTGTTTTAACTATGGCTGGAATCTTTCAGAATAAAATCTTGTGATATCCTGGCTTAGATTCCCAGTGCTCTGTGTAAAGTCACCCTGGGCCAAGATCTCAGATTCCAATGGTGAATCTCATGTGTGGCCTCCTGAAATCCCAACACAATTCATGGCAATACTTCTCTGAGGTCAGTTACACAACTCAGTCTCTAAGGGGAATCACAACAGAGTTCAAGCCCAGGTGGACCCAGGCATCTCTTCAAATTGCCACACAAATGATGACAATTAAAACCAAAACACTCTCACATGGCCCTCTTCATCTTTTTATATAGACACTAATCATAACCTCTAGCTGGAGGTTTCCATGAGGGGCACAGCCCAAGACAGTGTCAAAAATAATCTCCCTTGTCCCTCATTTGCCTAAAGTCAGGGTGGCCTGGACAACCTTAGTGTGAACCAGAAGTGATCAAATAGGCCTGCCGTTAATACTACTCCACTTCTCAAATTTGAGGCCTACTGACTGTGGGGTATAGATTTTTAGTGTGAATTGGAGTTATAAGAAAACCCAAGCACCTATTGTCTCCCCTCTGCAGCCCTTTGAAGAACTTATTTGACACAAATGATCCCTATTCTCACTTGATGGAGGTCAGGAATCTTACAGAGGAAGTCGAGAGGCTTCATCCACAATGACTGATCTTTTTTCCATTTAGGTTTTGGATGCCCACATGGGATCTTTCTTTAGATTCATCAGGTGCTGAAAATCTAAACCACAGGCTCACACAGGGCCAAGAGGCTGATTCAGATACATCCATTTCCAAAGCAATGAAGCAAAGAGCCACAGGTGATGCCCATTCATTTCCATTTGAAAACTGTTTTCTTCAGGCTTCACAAAGGGGTGGCCTGAGGCAAAGACCTTTCTGACATTCAGAGCAACAGAACAATAGGTAATCAAAAGGCCCCAAGCAGGGTTTCTCCACGGAGAATTTCCTTGTTACTCTAATATGTGAGTTTTCTGAGTTGCTGGCCATTCCCTTCAGCTATCCAGTACATGGCCATGTCACAGAGCTTGGAGGTGGTACATATCTTGTACAAAAATACATGATACTAATCTTGAGAGTGGCCAGAATTCATGAAAAAATGGAAAATTAGGTAGATAGCAGGTGTTGCCCATGGATAAGGCAAGCCTCAGTCCATTCATTAATTGGAAAGGATGCATGCTGGGAAGCTTTCTACTAGACAGGACACACCCAATGAGCTATTTTTTTTCTAATATCCACAAAGAAAAACACAGTGGGATACACGGACATAGAAACAGTCTCCTTGTCAAATGACTTACTGGAAACAGTCCACTCCAATCCAAACAAACCTCCTTTTTTACCTATTGTCAGAACATGGAAAAAAACCACAAACACAAACCAACACCCACAAATGCAACTCCTTCCCCCAAGTAGGTCTGTCACTATCTGGAGTGTCCTCTGACTGGTAGGCCATACGATGTTCCCCACAAATGGCCTTTCTGTCTCAGATCTGGTCTCCTTGGTCAACTCTGTGAAGTTGTCAGGAGGCAGTGGTGAGCCAATTCCTGTCCTCTCAGGAAAGACCCCTCTTCAGAGCTTTCTTAGTATTTGGCAACCCTTACATCAGTAGGTACCAAGAAAGACTGACTCTGTCCTTAGTAAATCCAAACAAGTGAGCCCACTGCGACTGGGACTTGGACTGGCTCTGGTGCCTGGCTTCCTGGATCACAAAATTCAGAGAGTTCCATCGCCAAGGAAATGAGGTGAGGTCACTACCTTCAGGAAATAAATGAGGTCCCTGTCTTGGCCACTACTTTGTCCTAACAGTTGCATCCTAGTGTCTCCTGACATGGAGGCTGCCCTACTTCCTGTGATACTTTCACATGTTAGAATGGTATAGAAACCATAGTCACCTGGGAACAGCTCTCCACACAGGCCTGCTTTGGTCCATCTTCCCTGCATTAAGAATAGAGAGGCTGACTCAGACACGTCCTTTCATCCTGACCATGTTGTTTGCCATGGAATATGACTTTTGTTCTCTCAGGTCTTTCATAGCTGCCTACATCTTCTCCAGGGATTATTTCTGCATGGATTTTGAGGTACTCAGCAGGTGGAAGATCTCCTAACTTCCTGTATTGTAATATCAACTTTATCCCTGCTCTTCTGTAAAGTGAGATTGAGGGAACATTGTATGGTTAGGCTTAATAGCATGTTCCATTTGGCTTAGGAATCATTCTGCTGGATGAATAATGGTATTGGGAACCAGCAATATTTATAAGAATATAGAGGTAAAATATAAGTATGAAAACAGAAATCTAGGTAATATTTGAAGCCCAGAAGGATTTGGGCTCTTGATTGGGATCCTTAGCTTGAGTAATGTTTTGCCCCGAGGTCGATGCAAATCGATATACAATGGCATAAGACCCTGTACCTCAGATGATTGAATGTAGAAGAGAACATCCAGTGAAAAAGGGATAGTGTGTAGGATTAGAAAGATAGTCAGTAGGTTTAGGAGGAAGAGTGAGTCTAGGATTTGGACCAAAAGTTCTTTAGCAATAGGTTTCGGTTAGAGAGTGAATATAAATGGCACCATATGTGAAAAGTTGGGCACAATGATGAACTGGGAAAAATATGTAGGAAGGCAGACATCAATAGAGACATTAGGAAATCAGGCAAAGTATAACGTGAGTGATAAGATTTGACATTTTCAACAGGGTTGAGGTTGAATACATAATCTTAAAAAGAAACAAAAATGTAGTCACCAATTGGATTGACATTTGAGAGCATTAGGCAAACTGGACATGGATGTTTTTAGTAATCCATGTTCACATTCCATTGAGGCTTTATTGCAATCATAATGGTGACCTTTGCATTTTGTGTCCAGAATATTACTGTGATAATATGTATATGTAGATCAGGTGACATGAGTATTTCTTCCACCTTTTCTGGGAGCAATATTTTGAAAACATATAAATTAGTACTGGGGATACTAAGAGGTTTACCCTGTGTTGATGAATATAGAGATGATGCATTAATAGACCATACTGTGAAAAAATTATGTGACTGGTTCCAAATTTACATAATGGATTGTTTTAATATCTGAAAATATAGACGAAATCATATATTGATATATGTACATTCATTCCAACAAGTTATATATCTAATGGTATTATTAGGGTTACCGTTTATCATGAATAGTGTGTGAGTTTTGCTTCAAAAATGATAATGGAATCGAAAATAATGTGTTTAGAAAGAAGTCTAGTGAAAAGACCAGTCAAGAAACATAGAGGAATATATGTGTTCCAAAGGAGGAAGTGATTGAAAGTAAACCAAATATTTATAAATTTGTGAACTTGTGAATGAAAGGATATATTTTATGATGTCCATAAACTGAATAAATAATAACGCACCAAGTTTGAATAAAAATGAACTTTAAAAAACACATCATATCCAATAGGAATGTATTTGCATTGATGTTAAACTTGGTCAGTTAGTCTAGAAATATTAGGATTTGTAAGAACCCTTCCCTGAATTTAGTTTTCAGTACTAGGAAACAAATATGTATTTCAGTGGATGTATATTTCTGAGAATAAACTTGTTAAAAGTTGATTATAAATCCACATATATGAATATGAATGAATTCAGGTGGTGTATAAGAAGACATATATTTCATATTTTGGAAAATCTGGAGACTATATATATATATATATATATATATATATATATATATATATATAGAGAGAGAGAGAGAGAGAGAGAGAGAGAGACAAACACACACACATTATAATGTCGCAATATATATGTCAATCGAAATTCATCATGAAAAATAACTCATCCGCATATCCCAAAATATTCATTTTACTGAACATGGATGTATGTATAATGTTGTTCATCTAGGAAGCTCACCCATGGGTTGAATTTTCTGTACCAACAGCGTTTAGGAGGAGTGATCTCTTCTCACAAATAGTATCTGCCAAGTCAGCCACCTTACAAGAATGTACGTGTGAAACCAGGTAGGATTCTATTTGTGCATATAAAAATACATGTGCTTAATAGGCTACAGAGAAAGGGAGACAGGAATTCATATATTTCTTAACTTTAAAAACACATGGAATAGTGTGTAGTGTCCCTCTTTATCCCTTTTGATTAACTTTGGCTTAAAAAAAAGAATTTTATTGAGAATTTTTGTATATATCTTTGTCAGGAATATTGCTCTGAAGATTTCTTTCCTTGATGTGTCTTTGTCTGATTTTGGTATGTGAGTGATAATAGCCTCATGGAATGAGTTTGGAGGAGTTCCATCCTTTTCTATTTTATGGAATAATTTGAGGAGTATTGTGATGAATGCTTCTTTGAAGGTCTTGTAGAACATGGCTGAGAATCTGTCTGTTCCTGGGCTTTGCTTGATTGGTAGGCTGTTGACAGCAACTTCTATTTCATTGCTTGAAATTGATTTGTTTAAATTGTTCACGTCCTACTAATTAAGTTTGGGTATATCTCTAAAATTTTATTGATGTCATCATGGTATTTTAATTTATTAGACTATAAATTTTCAAATTAGTTTTCAATTATTCTCTGTATTTTAGTTGTGTACTCTGTAAAAGTTCCTTTATGATCCTTAATTTTAGTAATTTGAGGTTTTTTTTCTTCATTAGCTTGGTTAAGGAAGTGTCAATTTTATTTATTTTTCAAAGATTAAATTTTGTGTTGTGTCAAAAAAAATAACACTTGGAAAATTATTTCAATAAATTGAATAGATTTATAACTCCTACCTTATATTATGCAAAAGGCAAGTCCAACTATACACCATGTCTCTTCTGAAATGCTTGTATCTATTCTGTTTGGGTTCTTTTTCTCCATTATATTAGTATTAGTGGTAAGAGTCTCGTACGGTATATGAATGTTTCTGAGAATAATCTTGTGAAAAGATAATTATAAATCCACATTCATGAATATGAAAAATTTAGGAAGTGCAAAATAAGACACATATATTTCATACTTTGAAAAATTTGGAGAGTATATCTATATTTATATCTATATATCTATATCTATATCTATATCTATATCTATATATATATATATATATATACACACACACACACACACACACACACACACACACAACACTCACAGACATTAAAAAGTACCAATATAAATGCCAATCGAAATTCATCAGTAAATATATATCATCCACAAATGCAAAAAATATTTATTTTACTAAACATGAGTTTATATATAATGTTTTTCTAATAGGATGCTCTCCTATAGGTTGAATTTTCATTTCCAAAAGCATTTAGGAGGAGTGAACTCGTCTCACAATTTGTATCTGCCAAGACAGCCACCTCACAAAAATGTACGTGTGATACCTGGTAGGATTCTATATATGCATATAAATATACATGTGTGAATAGGCTACAGAAAAGGGAAACAAGAATTCACATATTTGTTAAGTTTAAAAACACATGGACAATATTACAATTAAAATTTGACTAGATTTATAACTCCAACCTTATATAAGGCAAATGTCAAGTCCAACTATACAACATGTCTCCTCTGAAGTGCTTGTATTTCTATTGTGTTGGGTTAATTTTCACGATTATATTAGGATGAATAGTCTGAGTCTACTAGGTATGGGTTATTGTCAGGGATTCAGTACTTCGAATGAAAAATTGGAAAATGAATCCAATGTGTATGTAAATATACGCTGCACAAATATCCTCCCGCTCTCATCCAGAACAATGCCTTGACATTACCTTCACCACAAGTAAGACACAACTAGAGGAGAAGAGTTACAAAATCAGTGAATACATATCTGGAATGGAAAATGCTAAGGAGTTCACATTCTGGAGGCGGTAGAGGAGTTTCAAAAAGTAAGGGACAGGGTAAACACTCCACAAACATGGAGCTCTGCTGGCCTAAAAACTTTTTGAGAAACTGCCTCTGAGCCTCCGCACTTGAAATATATGTTGTTTTCAGGAGATTTGGCTTCCTTTGCAGTGAGACCATCAAAGCTGGGTCTACATCTATGTGACCTGGAGGACATGGTTTCTTATTTTCCAATGAACAAGATGAAGCAGTGCTGAATCCTCTCTTTGTAAGTAAACTGAGGCCACTGGGGACTAAGTGTCTCCCCGTGTGGACTGTGAAGCCATTTGGTCCTCCTCCATTTTTTGTGGAGTTTTTGCTGCTGCACTGTGAGTTTGGTAGTTGTTTCACGAAATACTAGGAGCTAAACTGGGACACAGTGCTGGAGGGAGTTCTGTCACGTGTGGTGGGTCAGGGTCTGCAAGAGAATGCACCAACTAGGCTTCTATCTCTCACAGCTTTCCCCATTGCCCCCTTTTCCATATCAACCTGATTCTTAATTTTCCTCTGAAAACTCTCCATATAACAAGATGCCTTTACATATAAGGGTCTGCTGGCTGCACCATGTCAGTTACAAGCCATTTGGAATCCAATGGTAGATCCACAAGGCCCTTCCACGAATGTTTTATCAAACACCTCCCCACCACTGCTCTAGACCCACTACTCAGCAGGCTACAAACTACTGGCATCTCTGTTCTACACCATTTTCATGAAACTCAGTAAATCAAGGCACTGTCTCGTATAATCATGATCAGCAAAAGGACATCCAATGTTTCTCCAGTACCACCTGGTCATAGGTATTTCAAAAATTTCATGGTATTTATCTAGCCATTTTTCAAACATGAAGTTGGAGGCACTGTGGGTTTCAATTCATTCAGCAAAGATTAAATGGTGAGGAAGCTCATTTCAATAAAATCTCTGGAGAACTCTCACAGGCAAGGCTTCCCAAAGAGTGGACAAAAGGTCACATTAGGCGAGGCCCATTGAGGTCTATAATGTGAGGTCCATGTGTGTTTTGACTCTCAACTATGGCTGCCATTTCTTTAAGGATAAAATCATGTGATATCCTTGCTGAGATTCCCAGGCCTCTGTGGAAATCCACCCGGGGCCTAGGTCTCAGTTTCCAAGAGCGACTTTCATGCATGGCATCTTAAAATCCCAAAAAAATTCATGGAAATGCTTCTCTGAGTTCAGTTCCAAAACCCAGTCTCTAAGGGGAATCACACCAGAGTTCAAGCCCACGTGGACACAGTCATTTATTAAAATGCCACACAAATGAGCAACATTAAAACCAAAACACTCCCACATAGCCCTCATCTTATTCCATATAGTCAATCATCTTAACATCTGGCTGGAGGTTTCCATGAGGGGCGCAGCCCAAGACAGTGTCCAAAATCAGCTCCTTTGCCCCTCATTTGCCTAAAGTCAGGGTAGGCTGGACACCGTTTCTGTGAACCAGGAGTGAACAAATAAACCTGCCGTTAATACTTCTATGTTTCTCCAATTTGAGGTCTACTGATTTTAGGTATCAATTTTTTAGGTGATTTAGAGTCAAGCGAAAACACAAGCACCTCTGCAGGGCTTTGAAGAACTCATTTGACCTAAATAATCCCTATTCTCATTTCATGGAGTGCAGCAACCTAACAGAGGAAGGCAAGAGACTTCATCCAAAATGAATGATATTTTTTGCCATTGTGGTTTTGGAAGCTCACATGGGATCATTCTTAAGATCCATCAGGTGCTGAGAATCTAAGCTACAGCCACACACAGGTCCAAGAGGCTGATAAAGACACATCCCTTTCCAAAGCAATTAAGCTAAGAGCCACAGGTGAGGCCCATTCATTTCCATTTGAAAACTGTTTTCTTCAGGCTTCACAAAGGGGTGGCCTGAGGCAAAGACCTTCCTGACATTCAGTGCAAAACAGCAATAAGTAAGCAAAAAGCCCAAAGCAGTGTTTCTGCACTGAGACTTTCCTGGTCACACTGATATCTGAGTTTTCTGAGATGCTCGCTATTCTCTTCAACTATCCTTTACATGGCCATGTCACAGAGCTTGGAGGTGGTACATATTTTGGACACAAATCCATGAGCCTATTCTGGAGAGTGGCCAGAATTCAGGAAGAAAACAACAACTTAGAAAGATAACAGGTGTTGCACATCGATAAGACAAGCTGCAGTCCATTCATATATTGGGCAGGATGAATTATAGGGAAGATTTATACTAGACAGGACACATCCATTAATGCATTCTCTTTTCTAATGTCTACAACAACGGACACAGTGGGATACACAGAAACAGAAACACTCGCCCTGTCAAATGACTTACTAGAAACTGTCCACTCCAAACCAAACAAAACGCCTTTCCTATCTATTCTCAGAACATGAGACAAAACAACAAACCCACACCCACTCCCACAAAGGCACCTCCTGCCCCCAAGTAGGTCTTTGACTATCCGAAGTATCCTCTGACTGGTGGGCCATACTATGTTCCCTCGACATGGCCTGTCTTCTCTCAGATCATGTTTCCTTGACCAACTCTGTGAAGATGTCAGGAAAAAGTGGTTAGCCACTACCTGTTTTCTCAGGAAAGGTCCATATTCATAGCTCTCCTTGCATTTGGCCATCCTCACATCATTAGGTACCAAGAAAACTGACTCTGTCCTTGGTAAATCCAAACAAGTGAGCCCACTGGGCCTGGGACTGGGACTGCCTCTGCGTGCCTGGCTTCTTGGATACCAAGTTCAGAGAGTTCCATCACCAAGGAAATGAGGTATGTCACATTCTTTGGAACTGAATGAGGTCACTGCCTTGGCAACACTTTGTCCTAACAGTTGCTTCCAAGGGTTACATAAGATGGAGGTTTCCCCTACTTCCTGTGGCACTTTCATAAGGTAGAATGTATATCAACCATTGGCACCCTGGAACAGCTCTCCACTCAGGCCTGGATTGTTCCACCTTGTCTACAGTAAGAAGAGAGAGGCAGATTCAGACACATCCCTTCATCCTGACCAGGTTGTTTGCCATGGAAGATGACTTTTGCTCTCTCAAGTGCTTCATACCTGCCTACAACTTCTCCAGGTATCATTTGTGCATGGACATTTGAGGTTCTCATCTGGTGGAAGATCCCCAACTTTCCTGTATTGTAAGAACCCCTCTGTCCCTGCTCTTCTGTAAAATGATTGAGGGAACAGTGTATACTTGGGGTTAAAAACAGGTTTGATTTGGTGACGAATGATTCTGTGCGATGAATAATGGCATTGGGAACCTGCAATATTAAAAGAATATAGAGGTGAAATATAAGTATGAAAACAGAAATCTAGGTATGCTTTGAAGCCCAGAAGGGTTTTGCCCTTGATTGGGATACTTAGCTTTGAATTATGTTCTGCAAAGTTGTCTCAGATAATTCGAATTACAATGGCATAGGACGTTGTACATTGGATGATAGAATTTAGAAGAGAACATCAGGTCAAAAAGGGATATTCAGTAGGATTAGGAAGATAGTCGGTAGGTTTAGGAAGAAGAGTGAGTACAGGATTTGGACCAAAAGTTCTTTAGCAATAGACTTTTGGTTATAGAGTGAATGTAAATGTCAGCACATATGAAGAGTCAGTCACTATGTTGAACTGGGGAAAAAATGTAGAAAAGCAGATATCAATAGAAACATTACGAAATCAGGCAAAGTATAAAGTGAGGGATAGAATTAGACATTTTCAACAGTGTTGAGTTTGAATATATAAATAGGAAAAAACAAATATGTAGTCACCAATAGGATTGACAATTGACAGCATTAGGCAACCTGGACATGGATGTTTTTAGAAATCCATGTTCACTTTCCATTTAGGCTTTGGTACAATCATAAGTGTGACCTTTCCATTTTTTGTCCAGAATATTACTGTGATAATGAGGTGACATGAATATTTCTTTCACCATTTCTGGGAGCAATATATTGAAGATGTAATATTAGAATCGGGGTACAAAGAGGTGTACCCTGTTTCTATGAACATAGAAAAAAAGCATGAATAGACCATACTGTGAATAAATAATATAATTTTTTCAACTTTAAATAATGAATTGAACTGATATCTGAAAAATTAAAGGAAATCGTATATTGATATACAATCATTCATTCCAACCAGTTATATATCTATTGGAAATATTAGTGTTTTGGTTTATCATGAAGAGTGTGTGAGTTTTGCTTCAAAATGATTATGGAAATTCAAAATTATGTGTTTGGAAAGAAGTCTGATGAAAGGACCAGTCAAGAAACCCTGACAATACATGTGTTCTGAAGCAAGAAGTCATTAAAGTTGAAACAAATGCCTATTAATTTGTGAACTTGTGGATGCAGTGTATATTCTATGATGTGCAAAAACTGAAGAAACAATAATGTACCAGTGTCGAATACAAATGAATGACAAATTACATATCATGTCCCATAGGAGTCTTCTTGCATTGATGTTAGACTGGGTCAGTTACTGTAGAGTAATTAGGATTTGTATGCACCATTCACTGAAGTTAGGTTTCAGTACTAGGAAACAAATATGTATTTCAGGTGGATGAATATTTCTGATTATAATCTTGTGATAAGTTGATTATAAATCCACATACATGTACATGAATGAATTTAGAGAGTATATATTAGACACATTTTTTCATATTTTGAAAAATTTGGAGAGTATATATATATCTATGTCTATACACACACACAGACATACACACACAGAGACACACACACACACACAGACACACACACACACACACAACATTCACAGACATTAAAAAGTACCAATATAAATGCCAATCGAAATTCATCAGTAAATATATATCATCCACAGATGCCAAAATATTTATTTTACTGAACATGAGTTTATGCATAATTTTGTTCTACTAGGACGTGCTCCTATAGGTTGAATTTTCATTTCCAACAGCATTTAGGAGGAGTGAACACTTCTCACAATTTGTATCTGCCAAGACAGCCACCTCACAAAAATGTATGTGTGATACCTGGTAGGATTCTATATATGCATATAAATATACATGTGTGAATAGGCTACAGAAAAGGGAAATAAGAATTCATATATTTGTTAAGCTTAAAAACACATGGAGAATATTTCAGTTAAAATTTGACGAGATTTATAACTCCTACCTTATATAATGCAAATGTCAAGTCCAACTATACAACATGTCTCCTCTGAAGTGCTTGTATTTCTATTGTGTTGGGTTAAATTTCCCCATTATATTAGCATGAATAGTCTGAGTCTACTAGGTAAGTTTTAGTGTCCGGGATTCAGTACTTCTAATGGAAAATTGGAAAATGAATCCAATGTGTATGTAAATATATGCTGCACAAATATCCTCACGCTCTCATCCAGAACAATGCCTTGACATTACCTTCACCCCAAGTAAGACACAATTAGAGGAGAAGAGTTACAAATTCAGTGAATACATATCTGGAATGGAAAATGCTCAGGAGTTCACAACCTTGGAGGTGGTAGAGGAGTTTCCAAAAGTAAGGGACAGGGTAAACACTCCACAAACATGAAGCTCTGCTGCCCTAAAAACTTTTTGAGAAACTGCCTCTGAGCTTCCGCACTTGAAATATATGTTGTTTTCATGAGATTTGGCTTCCTTTGTAGTGAGACCATCAAAGCTGGGTCTGCATCTATGTGACCTGGAGGACATGGTTTCTTATTTTCCAATGAACAAGATGAAGCAGTGCTGAATCCTCTCTTTTCAGGTAAATTAAGGTCACTAGAGACTAAGTGTCTCCCCGTCTCCCCGCGTGGACTGTGAAGCCATTTGGTCCTCCTCCACTTTTTGTGGTTTTTAGGCTGCTGCACTGTGAGTTTGGTATTTGTTTCACGAAATACTAGCAGCTAAACTGGGACACAGTGCTGGAGGGAGTTCTGTCACGTGTGGTGGGTCAGGGTCTGCAAGAGAATGCACCAACTAGGCTTCTATCTCTCACAGCTTGCCCCATTGCCCCCTTGTCCATATCAACCTGATTCTTAATTTTCCTCTTAAAATTCTCCATATAACAAGATGCCTTTACATATAAGGGTCTGCTGGCAGCACCATGTCAGTTACAAGCCATTTGGAATCCAATGGTAGATCCACATGGCCCTACCACGGATGTTTTATCAAACACCTCCCCAGCACTGCTCTAGACCCACTACTCAGCAGGCTCCAACTTACTGGCATCTCTGTTCTACACCATTTTCATGAAACTCAGTAAATCAAGGCACTGTCTGGTATACTCATGATCAGCAATAGGACATCCAATGTTTCTCCAGTGCCACCTGGTCATAGGAATTTCAAAAATTTCATGGTATTTATCTAGCCATTTTTCAAGCATGAAGTTGGAGGCACTGTGGGTTTCAATTCATTCAGCAAACATTAAATGGTGAGGAAGCTCATTTCAATGAAATCTCTGGAGAAATCTCACAGGCAAGGCTTCCCAAAGAATGGACAAAAGGTCACATTAGGCCAGGCCCATTGAGGTCTACAATGTGAGGTGCATGTGTGTTTTGACTCTCAACTATGGCTGCCATTTCTTTAAGAACAAAATCATTTGATATCCTTGCTGAGATTCCCAGGCCTCTGTGGAAATCTACCCGGGGCCTAGGTCTCAGTTTCCAAGAGCGACTTTCATGCGTGGCCTCTTAAAATCCCAACAAAATTCATAGCAATGCTTCTCTGAGTTCAGTTCCAAAACCCAGTGTTTAAGGGGAATCACACCAGAGTTCAAGCCCACGTGGAACCAGTCATTTTTTCCAATGCCACACAAATGACCAACATTAAAACCAAAACACTCCCACATGGCCCTCACCTTATTCCATATAGTCAATCATCTTAAACTCTGGCTGGAGGTTTCCATGAGGGGTGCAGCCCAAGACAGTGTCCAAAATCAGCTCGTTTGCCCCTCATTTGCCTAAAGTCAGGGTAGCCTGGACACCGTTGCTGTGAACCAGGAGTGAACAAATAAGCCTGCCGTTAATACTTCTATGTTTCTCCAATTTGAGGGCTACTGATTTTAGGTATCGATTCTTTAGGTGATTTAGAGTCATGCGAAAACACAAGCACCTCTGCAGGGCTTTGAAGAACTCATTTGACTCACAGAATCCCTATTCATATTTGTTGGAGTGCAGGAACCTAACAGAGGAAGGCAAGAGTCTTCATCCACAATGAATGATATTTTTTGCCATTCTGGTTTTGGAAGCTCACATGGGATCATTCTTAAGATCCATCAGGTGCTGAGAATCTAAGTCACAGCCACACACAGGACCAAGAGGCTGATAAAGACACATCCCTTTCCAAAGCAATTAAGCAAAGAACCACAGGTGAGGCCCATTCATATCCATTTGAAAACTGTTTTCTTCAGGCTTCACAAAGGGGTGGCCTGAGGCAAAGACCTTCCTGACATTCAGTGCAACACAACAATAAGTAAGCAAAAAGCCCAAAGCAGTGTTTTTGCACTAAGACTTTCCTGGTCACACTGATATCTGAGTTTTCTGAGATGCTCGCCATTCTCTTCAACTATCCTTTACATGGCCATGTCACAGAGCTTGGAGGTGATACATATTGTGGACACAAATCCCTGAGCCCATTCTGGAGAGTGGCCAGAATTCAGGAAGAAAACAACAACTTAGAAATATAGCAGGTGTTGCTCATCGATAAGACAAGCTGCAGTCCATTCATATATTGGGCAGGATGAATTATAGGGAAGATTTATACTAGACAGGACACATCCATTAATGCATTCTCTTTTCTAATGTCTACAACAACGGAAACAGTGGGATACACATAAACAGAAACACTCGCCTTGTCAAATGACTTACTAGAAACTGTCTGCTCCAAACCAAACAAACCGCCTTTTCGATCTATTCTCAGAACATGAGACAATACAACAAACCCACACCCACTCCCACAAAGGCACCTCCTTCCCCCAAGTAGGTCTGTGACTATCCGGAGTGTCCTCTGACTGGTGGGCCATACTATGTTCCCCCAAAATGGCCTGTCTTCTCTCAGATCTTGTTTCCTTGACCAACTCTGTGAAGATGTCAGGAAAAAGTGGTTAGCCACTACCTGTTTTCTCAGGAAAGGTCCATCTTCAGAGCTCTCCTGGCATTTGGCCATCCTCACATCATTAGGTACCAAGAAAACTGACTCTGTCCTTGGTAAATCCAAACAAGTGAGCCCACGGGGCCTGGGACTGGGACTGCCTCTGCGTGCCTGGCTTCTTGGATACCAAGTTCAGAGAGTTCCATCACCAAGGAAATGAGGTATGTCACATTCTTTGGAACTGAATGAGGTCACTGCCTTGGCAACCACTTTGTCCTAACAGTTGCTTCCAAGGGTTACATAAGATGGAGGTTTCCCCTACTTCCTGTGACACTTTCATAAGGTAGAATGTATATCAACCATTGGCACCAGGGAACAGCTCTCCACTCAGGCCTGGATTGTTCCACCTTGTCTACAGTAAGAAGAGAGAGGCAGATTTAGACACATCCCTTCATCCTGACCAGGTTGTTTGCCATGGAAGATGACTTTTGCTCTCTCAAGTGCTTCATACCTGCCTAAAACTTCTCCAGGTATCATTTGTGCATGGACATTTGAGGTTCTCATCTGGTGGAAGATCCCCAACTTTCCTGTATTGTAAGAACCCCTCTGTCCCTGCTCTTCTGTAAAATGATTGAGGGAACAGTGTATACTTGGGGTTAAAAACAGGTTTGATTTGGTGACGAATGATTCTGTGCGATGAATAATGGCATTGGGAACCTGCAATATTTACAAGAATATAGAGGTGAAATATAAGTATGAAAACAGAAATCTAGGTATGATTTGAAGCCCAGAAAGGTTTTGCCCTTGATTGAGATACTTAGCTTTGAATTATGTTCTGCAAAGATGTCTCAGATAATTCGAATTACAATGGCATAGGACGTTGTACTTTGGATGATAGAATTTAGAAGAGAACATCAGGTCAAAAAGGGATATTCAGTAGGATTAGGAAGATAGTCGTTAGGTTTAGGAAGAAGAGTGAGTACAGGATTTGGACCAAAAGTTCTTTAGCAATAGACTTTTGGTTATAGAGTGAATGTAAATGTCAGCACATATGAAGAGTCAGTCATTATGTTGAACTGGGGAAAATATGTAGAAAAGCAGATATCAATAGAAACATTACGAAATCAGGCAAAGTATAAAGTGAGGGATAGAATTAGACATTTTCAACAGTGTTGAGTTTGAATATATAAATAGGAAAAAACAAATATGTAGTCACCAATAGGATTGACAATTGACAG
The DNA here is from genome assembly GCF_048772815.1 of Callospermophilus lateralis. Lineage (NCBI taxonomy): Eukaryota > Metazoa > Chordata > Mammalia > Rodentia > Sciuridae > Callospermophilus > Callospermophilus lateralis. The sequence goes on from NW_027512559.1 coordinate 272,210, forward strand.
CATTAGGCAACCTGGACATGGATGTTTTTAGAAATCCATGTTCACTTTCCATTTAGGCTTTGGAACAATCATAAGTGTGACCTTTCCATTTTTTGTCCAGAATATTACTGTGATAATGAGGTGACATGAATATTTCTTTCACCATTTCTGGGAGCAATATATTGAAGATGTAATATTAGAATCGGGGTACAAAGAGGTGTACCCTGTTTCTATGAACATAGAAAAAAAGCATGAATAGACCATACTGTGAATAAATAATATATTTTTTTCAACTTTAAATAATGAATTGAACTGATATCTGAAAAATTAAAGGAAATCGTATATTGATATACAATCATTCATTCCAACCAGTCATATATCTATTGGAAATATTAGTGTTTTGGTTTATCATGAAGAGTGTGTGAGTTTTGCTTCAAAATGATTATGGAAATTCAAAATTATGTGTTTGGAAAGAAGTCTGATGAAAAGACCAGTCAAGAAACCCTGACAATACATGTGTTCTGAAGCAAGAAGTGATTAAAGTTGAAACAAATGCCTATTAATTTGTGAACATGTGGATGCAATGTATATCCTATGATATGCAAAAACTGAAGAAACAATAATGTACCAATGTCGAATACAAATGAATGACAAATTACATATCATGTCCCATAGGAGTCTTCTTGCATTGATGTTAGACTGGGTCAGTTACTGTAGAGTAATTAGGATTTGTATGCACCATTCACTGAAGTTAGGTTTCAGTACTATGAAACAAATATGTATTTCAGGTGGATGAATATTTCTGATTATAATCTTGTGAAAAGTTGATTATAAATCCACATACATGTACATGAATGAATTTAGAGAGTATATATTAGACACATTTTTACATATTTTGAAAAATTTGGAGAGTATATATATCTATGTCTATACACACACACAGACACACACACACACAGACACAACACACACACACACAGACACACACACACACACAAAATTCACAGACATAAAAAGTACCAATATAAATGCCAATCGAAATTCATCAGTAAATATATATCATCCACAGATGCAAAAATATTTATTTTACTGAACATGAGTTTATGCATAATTTTGTTCTACTAGGACGTTCTCCTATAGGTTGAATTTTCATTTCCAACAGCATTTAGGAGGAGTGAACACTTCTCACAATTTGTATCTGCCAAGACAGCCACCTCACAAAAATGTATGTGTGATACCTGGTAGGATTCTATATATGCATATAAATATACATGTGTGAATAGGCTACAGAAAAAGGAAACAAGAATTCACATATTTGTTAAGTTTAAAAAGAGATGGAGAATATTTCAATTAAAATTTGACGAGATTTATAACTCCTACCTTATATAATGCAAATGTCAAGTCCAACTATACAACATGTCTCCTCTGAAGTGCTTGTATTTCTATTGTGTTGGGTTAAATTTCCCCATTATATTAGGATGAATAGTCTGAGTCTACTAGGTAAGTTTTAGTGTCAGGGATTCAGTACTTCAAATGGAAAATTGGAAAATGAATCCAATGTGTATGTAAATATATGCTGCACAAATATCCTCGCGCTCTTATCCAGAACAATGCCTTGACATTACCTTCACCCCAAGTAAGACACAATTAGAGGAGAAGAGTTACAAAATCAGTGAATACATATCTGGAATGGAAAATGCTCAGGAGTTCACAACCTTGGAGGTGGTAGAGGAGTTTCCAAAAGTAAGGGACATGGTAAACACTCCACAAACATGGAGCTCTGCTAGCCTAAAAACTTTTTGAGAAACTGCCTCTGAGCTTCCGCACTTGAAATATATGTTGTTTTCATGAGATTTGGCTTCCTTTGTAGTGAGACCATCAAAGCTGGGTCTGCATCTATGTGACCTGGAGGACATGGTTTCTTATTTTCCAATGAACAAGATGAAGCAGTGCTGAATCCTCTCTTTATAGGTAAACTGAGGCCACTGGGGATAAGTGTCTCCCCGTCTCCCCGTGTGGACTGTGAAGCCATTTGGTCCTCCTCCACTTTTTGTGGTGTTTAGGCTGCTGCACTGTGAGTTTGGTATTTGTTTCACAAAATACTAGGAGCTAACCGGGGACACAGTGCTGGAGGAAGTTCTGTCACGTGTGGTGGGTCAGGGTCTGCAAGAGAATGCACCAACTAGGCTTCTATCTCTCACAGCTTGCCCCATTGCCCCCTTGTCCATATCAACCTGATTCTTAATTTTCCTCTTAAAACTCTCCATATAACAAGATGCCTTTACATATAAGGGTCTGCTGGCAGCACCATGTCAGTTACAAGCCATTTGGAATCCAATGGTAGATGCACATGGTCCTACCACGGATGTTTTATCAAACGCCTCCCCACCACTGCTCTAGACCCACTACTCAGCAGGCTCCAGCTTACTGGCATCTCTGTTCTACAACATTTTCATGAAACTCAGTAAATCAAGGCACTGTCTGGTATACTCATGATCAGCAACAGGACATCCAATGTTTCTCCAGTGCCACCTGGTCATAGGAATTTCAAAAATTTTATGGTATTTATCTAGCCATTTTTCAAGCATGAAGTTGGAGGCACTGTGGGTATCAATTCATTAGGCAAACATTAAACGGTGAGGACGCTCATTTCAATGAAATATCTGGAGAACTGTCACAGGCAAGGCTTCCCAAAGAATGGACAAAACGTCACATTAGGCCAGGCCCATTGAGGTCAACAATGTGAGGTCCATGTGTGTTTTGACTCTCAATTATGGCTGCCATTTCTTTAAGAATAAAATCATGTGATATCCTTGCTGAGATTCCCAGGCCTCAGTGGAAATCTACCCGGGGCCTAGGTCTCAGTTTTCAAGAGCGACTTTCATGCGTGGCCTCTTAAAATCCCAACAAAATTCATGGCAATGCTTCTCTGAGTTCAGTTCAAAAACCCAGTGTCTAAGGGGAATCACACCAGAGTTCAAGCCCACGTGGACCCAGTCATTTTTTCCAATGCCACACAAATGACCAACATTAAAACCAAAACACTCCCACATGGCCCTCACATTTTTCCATATAGTCAATCATCTTAACCTCTGGCTGGAGGTTTCCATGAGGGGTGCAGCCCAAGACAGTGTCCAAAATCAGCTCGTTTGCCCCTCATTTGCCTAAAGTCAGGGTAGCCTGGACACCGTTGCTGTGAACCAGGAGTGAACAAATAAGCCTGCCATTAATACTTCTATGTTTCTCCAATTTGATCGCTACTGATTTTAGGTATCGATTCTTTAGGTGATTTAGAGTCATGCGAAAACACAAGCACCTCTGCAGGGCTTTGAAGAACTCATTTGACTCCCAGAATCCCTATTCATATTTGTTGGAGTGCAGGAACCTAACAGAGGAAGGCAAGAGTCTTCATCCACAATGAATGATATTTTTTGCCATTTAGTTTTGGAAGCTCACATGGGATCATTCTTAAGATCCATCAGGTGCTGAGAATCTAAGTCACAGCCACACACAGGTCCAAGAGGCTGATAAAGACACATCCCTTTCCAAAGCAATTAAGCAAAGAGCCACAGGTGAGGCCCATTCATTTCCATTTGAAAACTGTTTTCTTCAGGCTTCACAAAGGGGTGGCCTGATGCAAAGACCTTCCTGACATTCAGTGCAACACAACAATAAGTAAGCAAAAAGCCCAAGGCAGTGTTTCTGCACTGAGACTTTACTGGTCACACTGATATCTGAGTTTTCTGAGATGCTCGCCATTCTCTTCAACTATCCTTTACATGGCCATGTCACAGAGCTTGGAGGTGGTACATATTTTGGACACAAATCCCTGAGCCCATTCTGGAGAGTGGCCAGAATTCAGGAAGAAAACAACAACTTAGAAAGATAGCAGTTGTTGCACATCGATAAGACAAGCTGCAGTCCATTCATATATTGGGCAGGATGAATTATAGGGAAGATTTATACTAGACAGGACACATCCATTAATGCATTCTCTTTTCTAATGTCTACAACAACGGACACAGTGGGATACACATAAACAGAAACACTCGCCTTGTCAAATGACTTACTAGAAACTGTCTGCTCCAAACCAAACAAACCGCCTTTTCGGTCTATTCTCAGAACATGAGACAAAACAACAAACCCACACCCACTCCCACAAAGGCACCTCCTTCCCCCAAGTAGGTCTGTGACTATCCGGAGTGTCCTCTGACTGGTGGGCCATACTATGTTCCCCCAAAATGGCCTGTCTTCTCTCAGATCTTGTTTCCTTGACCAACTCTGTGAAGAAGTCAGGAAAAAGTGGTTAGCCACTACCTGTTTTCTCAGGAAAGGTCCATCTTCAGAGCTCTCCTGGCATTTGGCCATCCTCACATCATTAGGTACCAAGAAAACTGACTCTGTCCTTGGTAAATCCAAACAAGTGAGCCCACTGGGCCTGGGACTGGGACTGCCTCTGCGTGCCTGGCTTCTTGGATACCAAGTTCAGAGAGTTCCATCACCAAGGAAATGAGGTATGTCACATTCTTTGGAACTGAATGAGGTCACTGCCTTGGCAACCACTTTGTCCTAACAGTTGCTTCCAAGGGTTACATAAGATGGAGGTTTCCCCTACTTCCTGTGACACTTTCATAAGGTAGAATGTATATCAACCATTGGCACCCGGGAACAGCTCTCCACTCAGGCCTGGATTGTTCCACCTTGTCTACAATAAGAAGAGAGAGGCAGATTCAGACACATCCCTTCATCCTGACCAGGTTGTTTGCCATGGAAGATGACTTTTGCTCTCTCAGGAGCTTCATACCTGCCTACAACTTCTCCATGTATCATTTGTGCATGGACATTTGAGGTTCTCATCTGGTGGAAGATCCCCAACTTTCCTGTATTGTAAGAACCCCTCTGTCCCTGCTCTTCTGTAAAATGTTTGAGGGAACAGTGTATTCCTGGGGTTAAAAACAGGTTTGATTTGGTGATGAATGATTCTGTGCGATGAATAATGGGATTGGGAACCTGCAATATTTACAAGAATATAGAGGTGAAATATAAGTAGGAAAACAGAAATCTAGGTATGATTTGAAGCCCAGAGGGTTTTGCCCTTGATTGGGATACTTAGCTTTGAATTATGTTCCGCAAAGATGTCTCAGATAATTTGATATACAATGGCATAGGACCTTGTACATTGGATGATTGAATTTAGAAGAGAACATCCAGTCAAAAAGGGATATTCAGTAGGATTAGGAAGATATTCGGTAGGTTTAGGAAGACGAGTGAGTATAGGATTTGGACCAAAAGTTCTTTAGCAATAGACTTTTGGTTATAGAGTGAATGTAAATGTCAGCACATATGAAGAGTCAGATACTATGTTGAACTGGGGAAAATATGTAGAAAAGCAGATATCAATGGAAACATTACGAAATCAGGCAAAGTATAAAGTGAGGGATAGAATTAGACATTTTCAACAGGGTTGAGTTTCAATATATAAATTAGGAAAAAACAAATATGTAGTCACCAATAGGATTGACAATTGACAGCATTAGCCAACATGGACATGGATGTTTTTGAAATCCATGTTCACTTTCCATTTAGGCTTTGGTACAATCATAAGTGTGACCTTTCCATTTTTTGTCCAGAATATTGCTGTGATAACGAGGTGACATGAGTATTTCTTTCACCATTTCTGGGAGCAATGTATTGAAGATGTAAAATTAGAATCGGGGGTACAAATAGGTGTACCCTGTTTCTATGAACATAGAGAAAAACCACGAATAGACCATACTGTGAATAAATAATATAACTTTTTTGAACTTTAAATAATGAATTGAACTGATATCTGAAAAATAAAAGGAAATTGTATATTGATATACAATCATTCATTCCAACCAGTTATATATCTAATGGAAATATTAGTGTTTTGGTTTATCATGAAGAGTGTGTGAGTTTTGCTTTAAAATGATTATGGAAATTCAAAATAATGTGTTTGGAAAGAAGTCTCATGAAAAGACCAGTCAAGAAACCCTGACAATATATGTGTTCTGAAGCAAGAAGTGATTAATGTTGAAACAAATGCCTATTAATTTGTGAACTTGTGGATGAAATGTATATCCTATGATGTGCAAAAACTGAAGAAACAATAATGTACCAGTGTCGAATACAAATGAATGACAAATTACATATCATGTCCCATAGGAGTCTACTTGCATTGATGTTAGACTGGGTCAGATACTGTAGAATAATTAGGATTTGTATGCACCCTTCACTGAAGTTAGTAGTCAGTACTAGGAAACAAATATGTATTTCAGGTGGATGAATATTTCTGATTATAATCTTGTGAAAAGTTGATTATAAATCCACATACATGAACCTGAATGAATTTAGAGAGTGTATACTAGACACATATATTTCATATTTGGAAAACTTTGGAGAGTATATCTATATCTATATCTATACACACACACACACACACACACACACACACACACACACACACAGACAACACTCACAGACATTAAAAAGTACCAATATAAATGCCAATCGAAATTCATCAGTAAATATATATCATCCACAGATGCTTCTTCCAGACCCAGTCTCCTCTCCAAACACTCCTCCCTTAACACCTGTTAGTCTAGTCTATTATAATACCCCAGAGGAAAAAGGGACTCTTGCCGCAAAATGGGAAGGCCCCTATCCTGTCATTCTCTTTACCCTTACCTCCGCCAAACTCTCCTTACCAGACAACTGTCTCACTCCCTGGATTCACATGTCTAGGTTGAAGCCACATCACCAGGAGGCCCCACCTGCTGAAGACAGGGCCACCCCAGAGGAACTCCAAGAATCACCTACTGAACCTCCCCTTTACTCCTGCTCTCCACACCCATCTCACCCATTATAGTTGTGGCTCACACGGTTTTCCTTGCAGCCCAATTCCTCTTAAAGAAGGCACAATGAGCTCTCCCAACACCCTAGTCTTCTCTAACTGCTTGTTTTTTGTGCTCTGCTTATTTTCTGTGCTCTGTCAGGACTGGTCTTTACCCTCCTCACCTACCATGCATTTATTCACTTTTCGGGAACGATACTCAGAACATGGCATGCAGAAGGTCTGCGCAGTGGATGCAACTACTTGCTTCATCCACAACTGCACCTCTATTTCCCTAAAATTGTCACCTTCAAGGACCTTCGTCCCTGGTAGCTGGAACTGGCCTTTCATTTGCTTCCTTTTTGATCAAACAAAAGACTATTGTCATTGGTGGCCTGAGATATATAATGGGTGCCCCTATTGGTCATGCATGTTCCATGATGAACGTGGTAGCTATTCTTACCACTCATTTGGTTACCCTGAAGGGTGGACTTCTAGTTACATAAAGTGGCATAAAGGCTCTTCATCCAGTAACAATGGATGGTATACTTTAGATAAACCTGACCCCAAGGCCAAACGATGGGGCTATGTTGAGTTTGCTGTCTATGCTCGGACAACCTCAGTCAGACCCACAGGGTGGATGACTATTGGCCGCACCCTGATTACGCAACCTAAGGCAACCATCCAGGTAGTCGAACACATTAAGGACTCAGAATCAAAACTTTGAGATCATATCCATAGCTCATCCAAAGAGGATTCAGAGCCTTCAACCCTCTCAGGTCCCCCTCCCACATGGCTCAATTTGCTACACCAAACTTTTTGATTATTAAACTCCACCCCTCTTTCTGTGCCTACTTCTCAGTGCTTTCTCTGTGCTTCACTTAGTCGTCCACTTCTAGCAGCAGTCCCATTAGCGGCAGGAAATATTCCAGCAAAACCCTACAATTTCTCTAAAAAGGACAACCCCTACATGTGACACGTATCCCACTGTGGGAAAGTTATTCCACCAATACTTTATTTCCTTTCATCTGTTTCCACCTGCCAATAATGAATCCTTTACCCATTTGTTCCTTGAGCTACAGCACCCCATAGAGCCCTGTGTTTATGCAACCTGGACATTTCCTCTGGTGTAATGGTTCTTTAAGTACCTCAACCATCAATGTCTCTGGCGCCTGTTTCTTGGTTACTGTAGTTCCTCAGCTATCTTTGTATACTCCCACCGAATTCTGACAGTTGGCCCTACCTTCCCGCACCCGTAGGGTAGTCTTTCTGCCGGTTCTGGTAGGCCTCATTTTAACAACCTCAGTGACAGGTCTCGGACTCTCTGGTGGAGCTATAGGTCATGCTCTATGGGATCCAATGACCTTCAACAAAAACTGCAGGAAACACTCAATACCATGGCTGAGTCTCTGGGTTCCTTGCAGCGGCAGGTTACTTCATTGGCACAAGTGGCTTTACAGAACCAAAGGGCAATTGATCTTCTCACTGCAGAAAAAGGGGTTACATGCCTATTCCTCAGAGAGGAATTTTGCTATTATGTTAATGAATCTGGGCTAATAAAAAAAATGTTGTTAAATTGCAGGAATTATCGACCCAATTGCTCAAACCTACCTCCTCCAATCCCATAACGGGGTTCTTCCAATCCTATCTTGCCATGTACTTACTACATATCTTGGATCCCCTTATTTGGATGCTCCTTTTTTGTGCTCTCTTGCCCTGCATAATGAAGTGCCTTCAAACCCAACTGCATAAAATTCCTAATCAAACTTTCAACCAGCTTTTGATTAGTCACTACCAGCCTCTGATGACCGATGAATCCCCAACATCTCCAAGAGAACAGTTCACTCAGTGATGAAGCTCACTACCAGGCACGATGGAATGCAACGGGTATTAGACAGCGGGAGACAACGAGCTCGGAGAACCTCTTAATCTGCCATCCTGGATTCATAGTCTTTACCACCTTCTAAGCTTTCTCATGGTTCTTGGCCTCTTCTATGTCAGTCCCCCCACATGGAACTTCTGCCAAAAATTGACATTTGCTTTAATTTTTATCTTCATTCTGTTTTTATTCGCTCTGATCTTCTTCAGGTGCTGGCGACACCATGTCCAGGCAACGCTTCCAGTATTTCCTTGAGTCTCTGTTACAGGACCAGTGACTGATACCAACAATCTCTTCCATCCAGGACTGGTTCCATGCCATCGACATCTTTGGCTTCAGGGAACATTCATTGACTTCACCCCTATGAAAATAGCTGTCTATAGCCACTGGGTTTTATTTCTGGCTGCCATGATATCCCCATACCTGCCCCCTGAGCATTCCTCCACTTCTCTTTCTAGGCCCCACACCACCCCCAAACAGCAGGAAGCAGCCAGATCTGACAAACGACACCCCACTTCCTAAGAAAACAAAAAGGGTGGAATGTTGGGAAAAGAATAAATGGCAGCCATACCCCAGAGAAAAACCCCAACATGGCGCCTAAGGACTTCTTCTTCCTACCTTCTTCATTTCTGCAGTGGCGCAAAAAGTTCCCGCCCTTGTGAACTCTCCTGCCAGCGCCAATTTCAAATCTCGCTTGTGGGGAACCTTAGCCCCAATGAGAACTAATTCCTGGGCTCTGGAGCTGATATTTGAAAGAACTTGTCAATAAACGGGTTGCTGCCATTTATGTAAGCCATACCATCTCCCCCTTAGTTCTATATAAGCACACAGCTTTTAGCAATAAATTTGGAATTCTCCCGGTGAAGTGTCATTGCGTGGGGAATTATTTCACTCATGTTCAGCAACAGGATATCCAAAGGTTCTCCAGTGCCACCTGGTAATGGGAATTTCAGAAATTTGATAGTATTTATTTAACCATTTTTGAAGGATGAAGTTGGAGTCACTGTGCGTTTCAATTAATGCAGGAACCATTATGTGGTGAGGAAGCTCATTTAAATGAAATCTCTGGAGAAATCTCACAGGCAAGGCTTCCCAAAAAGTGGCCAAAAGGTCACATGAAGCCAGGATCATTGAGGTCTACAATATGAGTTCCATTTGTGTTTAGACTCTCAATTATGGCTGCCAAGTCTTTCAAAATAAAATCATGTGATATCCTGGCTGAGATTCTCACTGCACTGTGGAAAGACACCCTGGCCCTCGATCTCAGTTTTCAAGGGCGCATCTCATGCGTGGCCTCCTAAAATCCCAACACATTTCATGGCAATACTTCTTTGAGGTAAATTCCAGAACTCAGTCTCTAAGAGGAATCATGCCAGAATTCAAGCCCAGGTGGATCCAGTTATCTCTTCCAACCGCCAAACAAATGACCACAATTAAAACCAAACACTCCCACATGGCCCTCATCTTCTTCCATATAGACACTTATCATAACCTCTGGCTGGAGTTTTTCATGAGGGGTGCAGCCCAAGACAGTGTCAAAAATAAGCTCCCTTGCCCCTCATTTGCCTAAAGTCAAGGTGGCCTGGACACCCATCCGGTGAACCAGGAGTGATCAGATAGGCCAGCTGTTAATACTGCTCTGCATCTCCAATTTGAGGCCTACTGACTGTCAGGTATAGATTCTTTATATGATTTGGAGCCATGAGAAAACCCAAAAACCTATGGGTTAGCCTCTGCAGGGCTGTGCATAACTCATTTGAACCAAAGGATCCGTATTCTCACTTGATGGTGGTCAGGAACCTTACAAATGAATGCGAGAGACTTCATTCACAATAATTGCTCTTTTGGCCATTTTGGTTTTGGATGCACACATGGGATCTCTCTTTACATCCATCAGGTGCTGAGAATCTAAGCCACAACCTCACACAGGGCCAAGAGGCTGATTCAGACACATCCCTTTCCAAAGCAATTAAGCAAAGAGCCACAGGTGATGCCTATTCATTTCCATTTGAAAACTGTTTTCTTCAGGCTTCACAAAGGGGTGGCCTGAGGCAAAGACCTTCCTGACATTCAGGAAAACAGAACAATTGATAAGCAAAAGGCCGAAAGCATGGTTTCTCCACTGAGACTTTCTTGGTCACACTGATATCTGAGTTTTCTGAGATGCTCGCCATTCCCTTCAGCTATCCAGGACATGGCAATGTCACAGAGCTTGGAGGTGGTACATATTTTGGACACAAAACCATGAGATTATTCTGGAGAGTGGTGAGAATTCTGGAAGAAACAGGAACTTAGGAAGGTAGCAGGTGTTGCCCATGGATAAGGCAAGCTGCAGTCCATTCATAAATTGGGCAGGATGAATGCCGGGAATCTTTCTACTATACAGGACATATGAATTGTTGCATTCTATTTTCTAATGTCTACAACCACGGACACAGTGGGATACACAGAAATAGAAACACTTGCCTTGTCCAACGACTTACTAGAAGAAGACCACTCCAAATCAAACAAACCGTCTTTCCTACCTATTCTCAGATCATGAGACAAAACCACAAAATCACACCCACCCCACAAAGACACCTCCTTCCCCCATGTAACTCTGTGACTATCCGGAGTTTCCTCTGAGTGGTGGGCCATACTATGTTCCCCCAAAATGGCCTGTCCTATCTCAGATCTGGTCTCCTTGGCCAACTCTGTGAAGTTGTCAGGAGCCTGCGGTGAACCACTACCTACTTTCTCAGGAAAGGCCCCTATTCAGAGCTCTCCTGGTATTTGGCCATCCTCACATATGTTGGTACCAAGAAAGACTGACACTCTCCTTGGTAAATTCAAACAAGTGAGCCTACTGGGTCTGGGACTGGACTGGCTCCGGGTGCCTGGCTTCCTGGATCCCAAGTTAAGAGAGTTCCATCACCAAGGAAGTGAGGTAGATCACTTCTTCAGGAACTGAATGAGGTCATTGCCTTGACAACCACTTTGTCCTAACAGTTGCTTTCAAGAGTCCCATGAGATGGAGGCTGCCCCTACTTCCTGTGACACTTTCACAAGTTAGAATGGTATATAAACCATGGGCACCCGGGAACAGCTCTCCACCTAGGACTGGTTTGGTCCATCTTCTCTACATTAAGAAGAGAGAGGCTGATTCATACACATCCCTTCATGCTGACAAGGTTGTTTGCCATAGAAGATGACTTTTCTCTCTCAGGTCTTTCGTAGCTGCCTACATCTTCTCAAGGGATCATTTCTGCATGGATCTTTGATGTTCTCAACAGGTGGAACATGCCCTACATTCCTGTATTTTAAGAGCTACCCTGTCCCTGCTGTTCTGTAAAGTTCGATTGAGAGAACAGTGTATGGTTTGGGTTAGTAACATGTTCAATTTGGGGTTAGGAATCCTTCTGCATGACGAATAATGGTATTGGGAAACTATGATATTTACAAGAATATATAGGTGAAATATAAGTATAAAAACAGAAATCTAGGGAAGATATGAAGTCCAGAAGGGCATTGGGCCCTTAATTGGTACACTTAGCTTTGAATTATTTTCTGCAAAAATGTCTGAGATAAATCTATATACAATGGCATAGGAGCTTGTACCTTGGATGATTGAATGTCGAATAGAACACCCACTCAAAAAGGGATTGTCGGTAGGATTAGAAAGATAGTCAGTAGGTTTACAAAGAAGAGTGAGAATAGGATTTAGACCAAAAGTTCTTAAGCAATAGGGTTTCAGGTAGACAGTGAATGTAAATGTCAGCACAAGTGAAGAGTCAGTCACAATGATGAACAGGTGAAAATATGTAGGAAAATAGATATAAATAGAGACATTACTAAATCAGGCAAAGTATAAAGTGAGTGATAGGATTAGACATGTTCAACAGGCTTGAGGTTGAATATATAATCTTAGGAAGAAACAAAAATGTAGTCACCAATAAGATTGACATTTGAGAGCATTAGGCCACCTGGACATGGAAGGTTTTAGTAATCCATGCTCACTTTCCATTTAGGCTTTGGTACAACCTTAAGGGTGACCTTTGATTTTTTTGTCCAGAATATTACTGTGATAAAATGTATATATAGATCAGGTGACATGAGTATTTCTTCCACCATTTTTTGAGGAATATTTTGAAAACGTATAAATTAGTATTGAGGGTAAAAATAGGTGTACCCTGTGACTATGAATATAGAGATAATGCATGAATAGACAATACAGTTAATAAATAATATAACTGGTTCCACTTTAAATAATGTATTGAATTGATATCTGAAAATACATAAGAAATCATATATTGATATATAATCATTCATAACAACTAGTTATACGTCTAATTGTAATCCTAGGGTTATGGTTTATCATGAAGAGTGAGTGAGTTTTGCTTCAAAAGTGATTATGGAAATCAAAAATAATGTGTTTGGAAAGAAGTCTCATGAAAAGACCAGTTTGAAACATGGCGGAACACGTGTTTTCTGAAGCAGAAAGTGAATGAAAGTGAAATAAATGCCTATAAATTTGTGAACTTGTGGATGAAATATATATCCAATAATGTGCATAAACTGAAGAAATAGTAATGTACTAGTTTTGAATAAAAATGAACTTCAAAATACTTATCGTGTCCCATAGGAATCTACTTGCATTGATGTGAAAATGGATCAGTTACTGTAGAAATATTAGGATTTATATGCACCATTCACTGAAGTTAGTTTTCAATACTAGGAAAAAAATACGTATATCAGGTGAATGAATATTTCTGAGAATAATCTTGTGAAAAGTTGATTATAAATCCATATACATAATCATGAATGAATTTAGGGAGTGTATAATAAGACACATATATTAAATATTTTGAAATATCTGGAGAGAATATATATATATATATATATATATATATATATATATATATATCCACACACAGATTTTAAAAATTAGCAATATATATGCCAATCGAATTACACCGTGAAATATGTATCATCCACAGATCCAAAAATATTCATTTTACTGGTTATGGATTTATGTATAACTTTTTTCAACTAGGAAGCTCACCCATAGGTTGAATTTTCAGGTCAAACAGCGTTTAAGAGGAGTGATCTCTTCTCACACTTTGTATCTACCAAGTCATGTAACTCAAAAGAATGTACGTGTGATACCAGGTAGGATTCTATATGTGCATATAAAAATACATGTGCTGAATAGAATACAGAGAATACAGAGAAAGGGAGACAGGAATTCACATATTTGTTAACTTTAAAAGCACATGGAAAACTATTTCAACAAAAAATTGACTAGATTTATAACTCCTACCCTATATAATGCAAAAGGCAAGTCCAAGTATACAACATGCCTCCTCTGAACTGCTTGTATTTCTATTCTGTTTCCGTTATTTTTCTCCATCATATTAGGATTAGTATTCAGAATCTAGCAGAGCATGTGTTAGTGTCAGGGATTCAGTATTTCAAATGTAAAATAGAAAAATGAATCCAATGTGTATGCAAATATGTGCTAAACAAAATCTTCCCACTCTCATCCAGAACAATTCCTTGATATTTTTTTCGCCCAAAGTAAGACACAATTAGAGGAGAAGAGTAATAAAATCTGTGAATAATATGCTCAGGAGTTTACAACCTTGGAAGTGGTAGAGGAGTTTCCCTAGTATGGGACAGGGTAAACACTCCATAAACATGGAGCTCTGCTGGCCTAAATACTTCTTGAGAAACTGCCTCTGAGTTTGGGCACTTGAAATATATGTTGTTGTCAGGAGCTTTAGCTTCTTTTTAGTGAGACTATCAAAGCTGTGTCTGCATCTATGTGACCTGGAGGACATGGTTTCTTATTTTCCAATGAACATGAGGCAGCAGTGCTGAATTCTCTCTTTGTAAGTAAACTGTGGCCACTGGGGGCTAAGGGTATTCCCATGTGGACTGGGAAGCCATTTGGTCATCCTCCACTTTTCGTGGTGTTTCTTGCTGCTGCACTGGGACTTTGGCATTTGCTTCATGAAATAAAAGAAGTTCAACTGGGACACAGTTCTGGAGGCAATTCTTTCATGTGTGGTTGGTCAGGGTCTGCAGGAGAATGCACCAACCAGGTTTCTATCCCACATAGCTTGGCCCCATGTCCATAGTAACCTGATTCTAAACATTGCCCGGAAACATCTCCATATAACCAGAAGCCTTTACATGGAAGGGTTTGCTGGCTTCACCATGTAAGTCACAAGCCATTTGGGATCCAATGGCAGATCCACATGGCCCCACCACAAATTTTTTATCACACACCTGCCTACCACTGCTCTAGGCCCACTACTCAGCAGGTTCCAACATATTGGCATCTCTGTTCTACACCATTTTCATGAAACCCACTCAATCAAGGCACTGTCTTGCATATTTACGATCAGCAACAGGACATCCAAAGTTTCTCCAGTGCCACCTGGTCATGGGAATTTCAAAAATTTCATGGTATTTATCTAGGCATTTTTCAAGGATGACGTTGCAGGCACTGTGGGTTTCAATTCATTCAGGAACCTTTAAATGGTGAGGAAGCTCATTTCAATGAATGCTCTGTAGAACTCTCACAGGCAAGGCTTCCCAAAGAGTGGCCAAAATGTCACATGAAGCCAGGCCTCTTGAGGTCTACAATGTGACGTCCATGGGTGTTGTGACTCTCAACAATGGCTGGCAAGTCTTTCAGAATTAAATCATGTGATCTTCTGGCTGAGATACCCAGGGCTCTGTGGAAAGCCACCCTGGGCCTAGATCTCAGTTTCCAAGGGTGATTCTCATGGGTGGACTCCTAAAATCCCAACAAAATTCATGGCAATACTTCTCTGAATTCAGTCTCTAAGGGGAATCACACCAGAGTTCAAGCCCAGGTGGTCCCAGTCATGTCTTCCAACCGGACACAAATGACCAAAATTAAAACCAAAACCCTCCCATATGGCCCTCATCTTCTTCCATATAGACACTAATCACAACCTCTGGCTGAAGGTTTCCATGAGTGGCGGAGTCCAAGAGAGTGTCCAAAATAACTCCCTTGCCCCTCATTGGCGTAAATTCAGGGTGGTCTGGACACCCTTCATGTGAAACAGGAGTGATCAAATATGCTAGACGTTAATACTTCTATGCTTCTCCAATTTGTGGAAAACTGAGTGTCAGGTATATATTTTTATGTGATTTGCAGTCATGAGAAAACACAAGCTCCTCTGCAGGTCTTTGAAGAACCCATTTGACCCAAAGGATCCCTATTCTCACTTGATGGAGTTCAAGAACTTTAAAGAGGAAGGGGACAGACTTCATCCACAAGGACTGCTTTTTGGCCATTTTGGTTTTGGATGCACACATGGGATCTCTCTTTACATCCACCACGTGCTGAGTATCTAAGCCACAACCTCACACAGGGCCAAGAGGCTGATTCAGACACATCCCTTTTCAAAGCAATTAAGCAAAGAGCCACAGGTGATCCATATTCATTTCCATTTGAAAACTGTTTTCTTCAGGCTTCACAAAGTGGTGGCATGAGGCAAAGACCTTCCTGACATTCAGGGCAACAGAACATTAGGTTAGCAAACGGCCCAAAGCAGTGTTTCTCCACTGAGACTTTCCTGGTCACACTGATATCTGAATTTTCTGAGACGCTCGCCATTCCCTTCAGCTATCCAGTACATGGCCATGTCACAGAGCTTGGAGGTGGTACATAACTTGGTCACAAAATCATGAGCCTATTCTGGAGAGTGGCCAGAATTCAGGAAGAAAACAGGAACTTAGGAAGATAGCAGGTGTTACCCATCCATAAGGCAAGCCGCATTCCTTTCATACATTGGGCAGAAAGAATTCTGGTAAGCTTTCTACTAGCCTGGACACATCCTTTGATGCATTCTCTTTTCTAATGTCTACAACCATGGACACAGTGGGATACACAGACATAAAAACACTCGCCTTGTCAAATCACTTGTTAGAAATCGTCCACTCCAAACCAAACAAACTGCCTTTCCTACCTATTCTCAGAACATGAGACAAAATCACAAACACACACTCACACCCACAAATTCACCTCCTTTCCCAAAGTAGGTCTCTGACTATCGGGTGTGACCTCTGACTGGTGGGCCGTACTATGTTCCCATCAAATGGCCTGTTCTGTCTCAGATCTGGTTTCCTTGGCCAACTCTGTGAAGTTGTCAGGAGACAACGGTGAGCCACTTCCTGCTTACTCAGGAAAGGCCACTCTTCAGAGCTTTCCTGGCATTTGGCCATCCTCACATCAGTAGATACCAAGAAAGACTGACTCTGTCTTTGGTAAATCAAAAGAAGTGAGACCACTGGGACTGGGCCTGGGACTAGATTTGTGTGCCTGGATGCCTGGATCCCACGTTCAGAGAGTTCCATCACCAAGAATGTGAGGTGAGGTCACTTCCTTCAGGAACTGAATGAGGTCAATGCCTTGGCAAGCACGTTGTCCTAACATTTGCTTCCAAAGGTCCCATGAAATGGAGGCTGTCCCTAATTCCTTTGACACTTTCACAAGTTAGAATGGTATATCAAACATTGGTAACCGGGAACAGCTCTCCACAGAGGCCTCGTTTGGTCCTTCTTCTCTACATAAAGAAGAGAGAGGCTGATTCAGACACATCCCTTCATGCTGACCAGGTTGTTTGCAATGAAAGATGACTTTTGCTCTCTCAGTTCCTTCATAGGTGCCTACAACTTCTCTAGGGATCATTTGCGCATAGACCTTTGAGTTTCTCAGCAGTTGGAAGATCCCCTACATTCCTGTATTTTAAGACCAACTCTGTCCTTGCTCTTCTCTAAAGTTAGATTGAGGGAACAGTGTATGGTTACGGTTAATAACAGGTTTGATTTGGAATAGAAATCATTCTGCTGGATGAATAATGGTATTGGGAACCTGCGATATTTTCAAGAATATATAGGTAAAATATATGAATGTGAAAACAAAAATCTAGGTAAGATTTGAAGCCCAGAAGGGCATTGGGCTTTTGATTGGGTATTAAGCATAGGACCTTGTAACTTGGATGATTGATTTTCAAAGAGAACTTCCAGTCAAAATGGATAGTCAGTAGTATTAGGAAGATAGTCGGTATGTTTATAAAGGAGAGTGAGTATAGGATTTGGACCAAAAGTTCTTTAGCTATAGGGTTTCGGGTATTGAGTGAATGTAAATGTCAGCACATGTGAAGAATTAATCACAATGATGAACTGGGGAAAATATGTAGGAATGCAGATATCAATAGAGACTTTAGGAAATCTGGCAAAGTATAGTCGGTAGTGAAATGTTAATAAAATAGATTCTTGTCACTTCCTGTTTTACTGTATGCTTAATAAAACACTGTTGAAATCTTGAGAAGTGATTTCTAATCTTTTTCCCAGAATGTGCTGTCCCCAACTGCCAAACTTCAGAATGTACTCCCTCACCCAGTTGCACGCAAACTGCTCACCCGCCCAGGCCCATCAATAAATTTTCCTCCCTGCCCTCTTCAAGGAAAGTATATAAGCTCTGCTTAAGCTGTTCTCAGGGTTCTCTGCTCTATTCAAATGAGCTCTGAGCCCCAGCATGCTGGACCCCCAATAAACCGTTTGTTTTTGCATGAGAGAGTCTCTTGGTGGTCTCTTCCCCCAATGCTCTTCCGATATTTATATATGGAGGTTCCACCGAAATCCAGCAGTGGTGAACGAGAGACCCCAATGGGCTACTCTCAGGGTAAGTAAGGCACCTCTTTCTGGTTTCAGGTTTCAGGTTAGGGCTTGGCAAAATGGCTGTCGATGAAGTGTGTGAGCTCTCTTTGATGGTGGCTGGCAGACGTGTCACAGAGCCACAAGCCAAGTCCCTGGGGGACGCCACAGAGGACTCGGGAATCAAGGAATAATAGTCTCCTCGACTCAGTGATACCTTGTTTCAGATTCGGTATTGCCAGCCCATCGGGTTTTGCCACCTGCTCAGTCTTGGTCTCAGTGTTGGACGTCCATTGCCTGTCTTTATTGTTTTCTCTTGTCTGTGTCCTGTGTCGTTGCTTTTACTGTTTGTGTATCTTTCATTATGGGACAGATCACTTCAATGCCTCTGTCCCTGACCCTTGATCTATGGACCAAAGTCCGCTTAAGGGCTCAGAATGTTTCTTTTTTAGTAAAACGCTGGACCTGGCAGACTCTGTGTGCCACAGAATGGCCCACCTTTGGATTCGGATGGCCCCTAGAAGGATCTTTCTACTTCCCACTAATTTAAAAAGACAGAGATATTGTCTTACAGCCAGGGCCACATAGCCATACTGATAAACAGGAATATACCTTAACTTGGCAGGACCTCTGCAAATCTCCTCCTCCGTGGGTGAAGCCTTTCCTTGCTGTGTCCCCGTTCCTACTCCTTCCCCCACGATCTCTCAACCCCTCTGCTCCTCCTCCTCCTCCACCCTCTGTTCTCCCTGAGTCACAAGATTTGACTCTACTGGACTCTCGTCCCCCTCCTTATCTTCTACCCTTGTCCCACAACCCCCAACACCCTCTAAGTGATTCTCCAGCTGCTGACTCAGCCTCTCCGCAATTGGAGGACGCTAAGCCAGCCCAGGGCCCTCCAGATAACTCCCCTGCGTCACACACAGCCCCTCCTCCCCTGGAGGAAGCTGGAGTTGCTAAAGGAACTCGCCGGTGGCAAATGATTGAAAACCCTGGAACTCCCGTGTTGCTTCCCTCCATCCCTAAGGACCAATGATTGACGATGGCCATAGGGAAAAAATGCAAGCCTACCAGTATTGGCCTTCTCCTCTTCAGACCTATATAAATGGAAAAATAACAATCCCCCTTTTACCGAGGACCCAACCTGGCTCTCAGGTCTGGTGAAGTCATTGATGTTTTCACACCAACCTACTTGAGATGACTGCCAACAACTCCTAGGGACTCTCTTCTTGACAGAGGAACAAAAGAGAATCCTCCTGGATGCTAGAAAAAAGTATCCTCGGACCAAATGCGTGACCGACAAAACTTCCCAATATATTCAAAGCTGGCTTTCTCTTGAAACGACCCAACTGGGACCCCAACACCTTTGAAGGTAGGGAGCATCTGTCCACTTATCGCCGGGCTCTAATAGTGGGTATCTTAGTGGCCGCTAGGTGACCAACTAATTTGGCCAAGGTAAGAGAGATTATTTAAGGGCCTGATGAATCTCCCTCTATGTTCTTAGAGATAATTATGTAGGCATATAAGAGACATACTCCTTTCGATCCTCAGGCAGAGGATCAAAAGGCATCTGTCACAATGGCCTTTATTGGGAAAGCTGCCCTGGATATTAAAAGAAAGTTACAATGCTTAGATGGATTACAAGATATGACTTTGAGGGATTTATTCAGAGAACCCGAGAAGGTATACTTTAAGAGAGAAACTGAGGAAGAGAAGGGAGCTGAGTGAGGATAAAAGAAACAAAAGACAGACTAAGGCATTGACTAAGGTCCTGGTCACAACAACAAATAGGCCAGAAATTAAGAAACAGAGAGACAGGAAGGGATACCTGGGCACACACTAGAGGCCACCCCTGGCCTGAGATCAATGTGCCTACTCTAAAGAAAAAGGACACTGGGCCAAAGAGTGCCCTAGAAAGAGACAGCCATGCCAGCCAGATATTCTGACTCTGGAGGAATACTAAGAAAGTCCGGGCTCAGATCCTCTCCCTGACCTCAAGGTAACTTTTGAAGTGGAGGGGAACACAATAAACTTTGAAGTAGATGCAGGGTGAATATACTCAGCCCGTAAGGCCCATTGGGCCCTCTACCGAATAAAAGGTCTCTAATTCAAGAGTCTAACAGAAGTAAATATCGGGCTTTGACAACTACGAGGACCATGGACCAGGGAAAAGGAAAAATCCATCACTCCTTCCTAGTAATCCCAGAATGCCTGGCCCCATTGATGGGCAGAGTTCTGCTCACCAAGCTCTGGGCCAAAATAACTTTTAACCCTGAAGGCCCTCAAGTGGAATTTTTTAATTCTTCAGTAACTACTCCTATAATCATGGCTCTAACTATGTCAGTAGCAAATGTTCATCAACTCACTCACCTTTGTTCAAAGAAACTGCATTCATTCGTGAAGGATCAAGAACACAGTTTTCCACTAACCTACTCACAGCAAAAGGAAATAACTGAATGGGTAACAAAAGCCTGTCAGGTCCATTAATTGGTTAAAGCTTACACTTCCAAGCTTCCTGCAGGAAAGCACCTATGAGGAACCAGACGAGGACAATTCTGGGAAGTGGACTTTACTGAAATTAAGCCAGTAAGGTATGGACTTAAATAACTCCTAGTCTTTGAACATACATTTTCAGGATGTATTGAAGCCTTCGCCACACACACACAAAAAAAGAAATAAAAAAGAAGAAAAAAGAAACATTGCAAATGGTTGTAAAGAAGATCCTGGAAGATATTTATTCTCCCCTTGACGACCAGTAGTCTTAACCCTAATCAGCCCCTTAAGCTGCGATGGCTGATCACAAATCCTACTGGACACGAAGTATGGCCTATCTCGAATACAGCCCCCTTACGAACCTGGTGGCCATCTCTCCACCCAGTCATTTGTCAGCTGGCTATAGGTCTTTCCTATTGGGATATCCCTGATTAACAGGATCCCACTAAAATTCCATTAAATCCCTTCCGTACCATAGATAATGGAAACAAACATTATAGATGTAGGGACACGTGAGCCAGATGCAGGTTGGCTAGCCTAGATTACTATGTTTGCCCGGCAGACTATCAAAGCCACAAACAGTCACGGCTGTGGGGGGGGGAGAGCAGACTTCTATTGTAAGTCATGGGGATGTGAGCATACAGGGACTGTCAGATGGAACCCAAACTCCTCATCAAATTCTGTACACAGCATTGGCCATATTACGAATTAGATAACCAAAACCGATGGCCCCCAGAGGGGTCTCTAGATCCTCAAATTCTGTGTGACCTTTTTAACTTCTGCAAGTGCTCAAAAGGGTGAATGGAGATTCCGCTATGTGGAGGCCTTCTCTCTCCTTTGCTCACATCCTGAACTATGCTTCTCCAATAGATGCTCACCCTCAGCCTTGTGCTCCAGACTCTCTGCTGTCACTCCCACCTCAGCAACTTGATTTCTCCCCTCCAATATCTAGATCAAAAACCCAAATCTCGACTGGTTCTCAGACCATTGCTCCCTTGCTGAGGTTGCAGGTACTGAGGTACCACTCCATTCACTCACTCCTCTCCTCTCCTGTCAGTGCCCGCACCGGGTCCCACCCAGTCCTCTTACCACCTAATGCAAAGCTCAAACCCGCTGAGAAGAATCCTCAGACCCTAATACAAGATGTAATGAAAATGGCCTTTAATGTTGCTTTGTCATCACTAAAAACAGGTTACTAAGAATTTAAAGTCCCTCACAGGCTTTTTGGAATCTCACTCCCGTCTCCCCCTCTGTTCTATCTGTTCTATTGCTCAAGTTTTTGTTGCTATTAAGATCCCAAAGCCCTCTCCCAATATTCTTTTACATCTCTCCTTCCTCATTCTCAGATCCACAGAGCTGCTTTTATCCCTGCCTTCCAAATTGTCCCCCTCTGTACCAGGCCCACAGAAAAGTCTTAACTGACCTTCTCCAGAAGTCTTCACCATGGCTGATTTAGGACTTTCAGCAAAAGAATCCCGATAAAAGAGTTCACTGTAGATAAACTTCCTATTTTTGTGTTGCCCTGGTCTCCTTGGCAACTGGCTAAAAAATTCAGCACTCCTGATCTAGACACACCCTTACTAGTTTTTCACAAAATATTTGAAAAAAAGGCCTCTGGCCTTGAGCTGGGGCTTCACAGAGATGGCTACATTTCTAAGATAAAGAAGTTACAAACTGGGCTGTATGGAAACAGCTGGAAGGGGGAAAAAAAGAAAGGGAAGACACCCCCACCCAGGTGTCCTTGAAAAGTTAACTTGCCCAAACTGAGGAAAAAACAGAAACAAAAACTGCTTTTTGTAAACTTCTGCAGACTGTGAACTTCTGAGCCCCTTCCCTTACGTGTTGGGTACAAAATTCTGAAACTACGTAACTTGGGTTTCAGGGGATTAATTGATTACAACAGAAGCAATGCCCTCTGAATCTGGTTGAAACCAAAAAAGACTGTTTCCGTGTCTTTGGTGCTATCTTAGGTGACTTGCCTTGTCCGTCCCTACAACAGTATAATTCTATATACTTAAACATTGTTTATGTTTTCATGAAATGGTCAACAGATGTGATTAATTGTGAAATGGTGCAGATGTTTCCCAGAGTGCTCTATCATGACGCAGGTTCATCTGAAGATCAAAGAGGGGGACATACAACCCGGTTCCGCTGGGAACATATGTCCCTCACCTTAGCCATTCTATTACGAATAGGAGTTGCTGCAGGGTTGGGCACAAGAACCACTGCTCTGGTCCATGGGACACAACAAGTGACCCAATTAGAAGCAGCAATAGATCAAAACTTAAAGATTTTAGAAACCTCCATCACAGCTTTGCAGGAATCTTTAACCTCTCTCTCTGAAGTTGTTTTACAGAACAGTCGAGGGTTGGACCTCCTTTTCATGACAGAGGGGGGCCTTTGTGCTTCATTGAGGGAAGAATGTTGTTTTTATGTCGACAATACTGGAGTTGTAAAAAAATCTATGAGTAAATTAAAAAGATGCCTTGAAGAGCAACAACGAGAGAGAGAGAGGCACAGAAAGGGTAGTTTGAGTCTTCTTTTACACAGTCCCCCTGGTTAATTACGTTTTTATCAACCCTGGCCGGTCCAATAATAATCCTCATATTATTACTAACTATAAAACCCTGTTTCCTCAACCATGTAATTTCTTTTCTCCAAGCTCAAATTGGACAAATTAAAATTATGGTAATACCCCACTAGCAGACATAGAATGTGACACCCCACAAAGATCACTTTTATGATTAAAAGTAGCCAGAAAAAGAAGTGGGGAATGAAAGGTTAATAAAATATGTACTTGTCACTTCCTGTTTTTCTGTACACTTAACGAAACACTGTTGAAATCTTGAGAACTCTTTGCTAATCTTGTTGCCAGAATGTGCTGTCCCCAATTGCCAAACTGCAGAATCTACTCCCTCACCCGGTTGAATAGAAACCTGAACTGTACTTGGATCATTGAATGTAGAAGAGAACATCCATTCAAAAAGTTATAGTCAGTTGGATTAGAAAGATAGTCGGTAAGTTTAGGAAGAAAAGTGAGTATAGGATTTGGAACAAAAGTTCTTTAGCAATAGGGTTTTGGTTAGAGAGTCAATGTAAACGTCAACACAAGTGAAGAGTCAGTCACAATGATGCACAGGGCAAAATATGTAGGAAAGCAGATATCAATAGAGACATTAGGAAATCAGGAAAAGAATAAAGTGAGTGATGGGATTAGATATTTTCAACAGGGTTGAGGATGAATATATGAGCTTAGGATAAAACAAATATGAAGTCAACAATAGGATTGACATTTGATAGCATTAGCGTAGCCCAAGACAGTGTCCAAAATAAGCTCTGTTGACCCTCATTTGCCTAAATTCCCAGTGGCCTGTACACCCTTCCTGTGTACCAGGAGTGATCAAATAGGCCTGCCCTTAATACTGCTCTGCTTCTCCAATTTGAGTCCTACTGAGTGTCGGGTACAGATTCTTTATGTGAATTGGAAAGATGAGAAAACTCAAGCACCTATTGGATAGCCTCTGAATAGATTTGAAGAACTCATTTGACCCAAAAGATCCCTATTCTCACTTGATGGAATTCAGGAACCTTACAGAGGAAGGCAAAATACTTCATCAACAATGACTGCTCTTTATGCCATTTTGGATTTTATGCACCCATGGGATCTTTCTTTAGATCCATCAGGTACTGAGAATCTAAGTCAAAGAATCACACTGGGCCAAGAGGCTGATTCACACACATCTCTTTCCAAATCAATTAAGGAAAGAGCCAAAGGTAAAGCATATTCATTTCCATTTGAAAAATCTTTCCTTCAGGATTCACAAAGGGTTGGCCTGAGACAAAGACCTTCCTGACTCTCAGGGCAACAGAACAATAGGTAAGCAAATGGCCCAAAGCAGGGATTCTCCACTGAGACTTTACTGGTCACACTGATATCTGAGTTTTCTGAGATGCTCGCCATTCCATTCAGCTATCCAGTATATGGCCATGTCACAGAGCTTGGAGGTAGTACATATCTTGGACACAAAACCATGAGCCTATTCTGGAGATTGGCCATAATTCAGGAAGAAAACAGCAACTTAGGAAGGTAGCAGGTATCGCCCATCAATAAGGCAAGCCGCATTCAATTCATAAATTGTGCTGGATGAATGCTGGGAAGCTTTCTATGAGACAGGACACATCCTTTGATGCATTCTCTTTTCTAATGTCTACAAGTACGGACACAGTGGGATACACAGACATAGAAACACTTGCATTGTCAAACGACTTACTAGAAACTGTTCACTCCAAACCAAACAAACCGCCTTTTCTAACTATTCTCAGAACATGAGACAAAACCACAAACCCACACCCGCAATGGCACCTCCTTCCCCCAAATAGGTCTGTGACTCTCCGGAGTGGGCTCTGACTGATGGGCCATACTATGATGCTCCGAAATGGCCTGACCTGTCTCAGATCTGGTCTTCTTGGCCAACAATGTGAAGTTGTTAGAAGCCAGGAGTGAGCCACTATCTGCTTTCTCAGGAAGAGCCCCTCTTCCGAGCTTTCCTGGCATTTGGCCATCCTCACATCAGTAGGTATCAAGAAAGACTGACTTTGTCCTTTGTAAATCCAAAAAAGTGAGGCCACTGGGACTAGAACTGAGACTGGCTCTGGGTGCCTGGCTTTCTGTATCCCAAGTTCAGAGAGTTCCATCACCATGGAAGTGAGATGAGATCACGTCCTTCAGGAACTGAATGAGATCACTGCCTTGGCAACCACTTTGTCATAACAATTGCTTCCAACGGTCCCATGAGATGAGGGCTGCCCCTACTTCCTGTGACACTTTCACAAGTTAGAATGGTATATCACCCGTAGGCAAAAGGGAACAGCTCTCCACACAGGCCGGGTTTGGTCCATCTTCTCTACATTAAGAAGAGATAGGCTCATTCTGACTCAACCCTTAATCCTGACCAGGTTGTTTGCCATGGAAGATGATTTTTGCTCTCTCAGGTCTTACATAGCTGCCTACATCTTCTCCAGAGATCATTTCTGCATGGAGCTTTGAGGTTCTCAACAGATGGAAGATCCACTGCATTCCTGTATTGTAAGACCAACACTGTCCCTGCTCTTCTGTAAACATAGATGTGAATTGGAGTCATGAGAAAACCCACGAACCTATGGGATAGCCTCTGCAGAACTTTAAAGAATTCACTTGACCCAAATGATCCCTACTCTCACTTAATGGAGGTCAGGAACCTTACAGAGGAAGGCGAGAGACTCTATCCACCATGACAGTTCTTTTGTCCATTTTGGTTTTGGATGCACACATGGGATTTTTCTTTAGACCCATCATGTGCTGTGAATCTAAGCCACAGCCTCACATAGGGCCAAGAGGCTGATTCAGACACATCCATTTCCAAAGCAATTAACCGAAGAGGCACAGGTAATGACCATTCAATTCCATTTGAAAACTATTTTCTTCAGGCTTCACAAAGTGTGGCCTGAGGCAAAGACCTTCCTGACATTCAGGGCAACAGAATAGGTAAGCAAAAGGACCAAAGCAGGGTTTCTCCACTGAGACTTTCTTGGGCATAGTGATATCTGAGTTTTCTGAGATACTCACCATTCCCATCAGCTATCCAGTACATGGCCATGTCACAGAGATTGAGGTGGTACATATCTTGGACACAAAATCATGAGCGTATTCTGGAGAGTGTCCAGAATTCAGGAAGAAAACAGGAATTTAGAAAGATAGCACGAGTTGCCCATCCATACGGCAACCTGCAGTCCATTCATAAATTGCACAGGATGAATGCTTTGAAGCTTTCTCGTAGACAGGACACATCCATTGATGCATTCTCATTTCTACTGTCTACAATCACGGACACAGTATGATATATAGACACAGAAACACTCACGTTGTCAAAGGACTTACTAGAAACAGTCCACTCCAAAACAAACAAACCAGCTTTCCTAACTATTCTCAGAACATGAGACAAAACCACAAACTCACACTCACACCCAAAAAGGCACCTCTTTCCCCCAAGTAGGTCTGTGTCTATCCGGAGTGTCCTCTGACTTGTGGGCCATACTATGTTCCCCAAAAATGGCGTGTCCTGTCTCCGATCTGGTCTCTTTAGCAAACTCTGTGAAGTTGTCAGGAGCCTGTGGTGAGAAACTATCTGCTTTCTCTGGAAAGGCCAGTCTTCATAGTTTCCAGGCATTTGGCTGTCCTCACATCAGTAGGTACCAAGAAAGAGTGACTCTGTCTTGTTAAATCCAAACAAGTGAGCCCACTGGGACATGGAGTGGGTTTGACTCTGTGTGCCTGGTTTCCTGGATCCCAAGATCACAGACTTTCATCACCAATAATGTAAGGTGAGGTCACTTCCTTCAAGAACTGAATGAAGTCACTGCCTTGGAAACCACTTTGTTTTAACAGTTGCTTCCAAGGTTCCCAAAAGATGGAGTCTGCCTCTACTTGCTGTGACTCATTCATAAGTTAGAATGGTATATCAACCATAGGCACCGGGGAACAGCTCTCCACACAGGCATGGTTTGGTCCATCTTCTCTACATTAGGAAGAGAGAGGCTAATTCAGACACATCCCTTCAACCTGACCAGGTTGTTTGCCATGGAAGATGACTTTTGCTCTCTCAGATCCTTCATACCTGCCTACACCTACTCAAGGGATTATTTCTGCAGGGACTTTTGAGGTTCTCAGCTGGTGGATGATACCCTACCTTCCTGGATTTTAAGACCAACTCTGTCCCTGCTCTTCTGTAAAGTGAGATTGAGGGAACAGTGTATGGTTACTGTTAATAGCATGTTCGATTTGTGTTAGGAGTCATTCTGCTGGATGAATTACGGTATTGGGAACCTGTGATATTTATAAGAATATAAATGTGAAATATATGTATGAGTTCAGAGATC